>NC_057796.1:445789971-445807710 GCF_018294505.1 Triticum aestivum
ATGGCCCACATGTCAGTGACCCAAAGGCAGTTGCCTTTAAGGCACCGAAGCAGCGTCCACCCCGACACGACCCTGGTCTGTGTGGTGCGCCTACATTTGAGAATGCAAACGAATCTTCTTTCATTTGCAAACGAATCTGTATGTATTACCATGCCCGTGTTTTCCTTGCAATAATTAGTCATTCGAAACGAGATACTCCATCCGTTCACTTTTGTAAGTCGTTTTAGACAACTTAAAATGAACTATTTTGCACATTGTCTGAAATGTCTTCAAGGTCTTATAAAAGTGAACAGAGGGAGTACTATAAATTAATTAATGAGGAGTTATTTGAAAAAAAATCGAAACGGTACCCACCCTAAAGTGGATTAGAGTGTGTGTCACATAATTAGTTATTTGAATTAGAGTGTGTGTCACGTAGTTATTTATTTGAATTAGAGTGTGTGTCACGTAGCGATCTCCAATTCTAACGTGGATTTCGCATTTCACTGTATCCACGCTACTTTTTTAATACAAATTCATATGTATATGATGAACACCATGGTAGTGAGAAAAGTTTTGGATGGATTCAAACATATGACCTACAAAATAGCACAACAAACTGAGTCAATGTCAACTTTTCGAAACTTAGTATGGCACGAATTCGAAATAGTTACCCGTATGCCTGGTCCTCGGTTCAAATCTTACAATGTACACCGAATTGAAACATCGATATTAAGTCTCGTACTATGTACATTCAAATGTTGTTTTTAGCCCCCCCTCGCACAAACGCAACATACTTCCTGTATCGATCAATCTTCCTCTCCTAACCACCTTAGGAAGCTATCGGTTTCCAACACACGTTCATTCTTTCTCTCCATGTTTCGATCTCTAAGTCTCTCAACTACACAACCCCTTTTTCCACTCTGTTACCAAATGTATTTACCTCACACACCCGCCATCCCCATGCCGAGCTCTCTCTCTTTCCCCCCTCTCCCTCTCACCCTCTCGCGCTAAATACATGCATTGCCTATCTAGCCCCCCAACATCTCGTGCGCACGCACGCACGTTGTATATCTAGATCA
Source organism: Triticum aestivum (assembly GCF_018294505.1). Classification (NCBI taxonomy): domain Eukaryota; kingdom Viridiplantae; phylum Streptophyta; class Magnoliopsida; order Poales; family Poaceae; genus Triticum; species Triticum aestivum. Next base: position 445,791,033 of record NC_057796.1, read on the forward strand.
CTCCCTCGAGACTGTCTCACTCTTTTTTCCGCACGGCGGGTCACACTCGCTCAATCTTGCTCTCTTTATCTGAGTCTCGTTTAACCTCGTTTTCTTTCACACACAAATGATATATCTCGCTGTTCGGGCCTCGATCGACACACTCTATACTCTCTCACACAGATTGTCTATCTAGGTCAGTCCATCCAAGCCGCCGCCACTCTTTCGACCTCATGGTGGGCCATGCTCACTCAATCTCTCTCTCTCTCTCCCCGTATGTCTCGATTGACCTCACCTCTTTCTCGGACAAAAACGATATATCACCATGTTTGAACCCATTTTGACCTATTCACATTGTATACTCTCTCACGCACATCGTCTATCTAGGTCACTCTCTCCAACCCGTCTCACTCTTTCGATCGCACGGCGACCCTATGTGATCGGTTGACCTTGCTTCGTCTCACAACAAAATATATCTACACGTCTGTGACTGGATCATCTCTCAAGCTCTATCTTATAGCCCTCACCCTTGCCAAAAAGCTCAATCGGACAATATCTCTCCAGAGCATATATATTTGTTCAATGAATGTCGGACCACACTCACTTTGTCTCTCTATCTATATGTCTCTTGATTGACCTCGCTTTCTCACACCGTATCTTCCACGCGTTGAAGCTACTACCTCTCCATCCCTCGCAAAGTCGGAGCTATTTACATTGTGAGGGGCACTCCAACCTTGGATTAATTTGTGTAGGCATTTATTCCGGTCGGTTTAGATTATATTTTCATAGCATTCGGCCCACAACTACTCCAAACACCGTTGCAACCCACGCAACTCCCCTAGTTGATTTCCCTCTGGCTCGGTTATCGCTCTCTCGCACGTCCTTTCTCGCCTTCAACATCGCACCATGGTATTATTGAAAAAACTATGTTGTTCTCTTTAATTATTATAAATAAGCTACAAAACTACACACCGATAGTCCACTTGGAATGGAACAAATTTCGACCCACAAATTAAAGTGCTACAAACTACACACCGAGGGGCCCACATGTCATGAAACAAATTTGGACCCATATAGAAATTAAAAAATAAAGGACGAGGATCGAACATGCGACCGGGCCTTCAAGCCGCACGTCAATAGGCAACATACGTAGAATAGCAATGTTTGTTGTACCCCCTTTGTTCACATAATGTTTTTATATTACCACAGCCTAATTAATGGATAACATGTAATATTATTTTTAGTACTATTCGCCTTCACTTACTGGTGGGTTCCATGTGTGCTCTCTCTCCCCTCCCCTTCTGTGTTTAGACGCACGGGCAAATGGGAAGAAATCGCGGGCGATGTTGCCGTTGACCATATCTGGATGCGTTCACAAGTCACGACACCAGTTTCACGTACTAGAAGCACTACTCAGTGTGTACATGCAATGCACGTTAATTTGGAAGTATATTAAGTGCATGCGGATATTAACTACTAGGATATTATTTGCGTGTTGTCATGTGATTAGCACTATTTTTGGCATGAAATTAACTGCACGCTAAATGTGTTGAGCGCTCGACATTGAAGCAGTCTAGGTCGTTGGATGACAAGGAATACATGTGGCTTGATGACGTTTTATATTAATTTGATACGGCTCTAGCAGAACATTCAATCGATCAAACCATACATTTTGTTCAGTCTGACTCCGACTTTAAATTATACGACGATCGATATAAAATAAATGGAAATGATAAACGTTCGGATTTTAAGCATGGCAATCCGAACGTTTTTCATGGCAAATTTAGATTACGCGACGGCGGCGGGGGCGTCTCGCGGTGGGAAGCGGCTCCTCTGCCGTGCTGTGTGTGTCGTCGGGCCACTGACCGACGGCGACGGCGGCGTCTTGCGCCGTTGTTGGCGTACTCCTGGACGTTGGCCTAGCTTCAAGGAAGCACAAAATGTTCTGGACTTCGGAGCGAGTCAATTGGCGGGAGGAGGCGACTGGCGTTGGTGCAAGGAAGCGGTCGACGGCGACCATCCATGCCGCTGAGGGGGCACTGGCACCCGCGTGGGGACAGGCGCTGTCAACGGCTCAGCGGAGACATTCGTGTGCACAGGCACCGACACGGGCGCGCACATCAGTGCACGCCCAGGCGCATGCGCTGGCAGGTGCACGGGCGTGCGCGTCAGTGCACGCGCAGGCGCATGCGCTGGCAGGTGCACGGGCGCGTGAAAGTCGGCGGGGACCTCGTGGAACCCCGTGGGATCAAGCTCGGCGACAATGTGCGGCTCCCAGCCCATCAATGCCACGGGGATGGGCGCTGGCGCAGTCGGGGCGACAGGAGCCAGAACGGGAGCGGGGACAGGCGCGACGTCTTCCCGCAAGGCCAGTTCAAGCTCGTCCCAAAGTGCCTTATGTTCTTGAGACTCCGGCTAGGTGTCTTCTTCAAGAAACTGGAACACTAAGGGCAGACCATCGTGATGCGGCATGGCGTACGTTTAGGTCAGGCTAGTTGGAGGTAGACGACAGGAGAATCGGAGAGGAAGAGAGGAAGAGAGAGGATTGTAGCGATACCGGGTAGTGCGGGGTTGATTTTAAACTGCGGCGCCAGCGACATTAAAAGTGGGAGCAGTTGGGACGACCGTGGGCGGCAGAGCCTGGTCAAAGGTCTCGCCTCCCGGTGAGCCTGCACAGTGGTCTGCTCGCACGCCTCCCTGACAGCCGGCGCAGCGGCCTGCTCGCACGCCTCCCGTCGACTCACACGCTTGCTCGGACGACACCTGCCGACGAGAAGCGGGGACTCGTGGCGGCACGTAAACGCCCACGGTTTCAATAGTGAAAGCGTTCGCCTTAACGTGACAGGTCTTTGTTCCAAAATACCTTGGCTCTTCATTTGTGCAACTTGTCATAAGCAGCTTATCTCAAATTGAAGAAAAAACTTACGAAGTAATATTTGTGCCATATCACGTGACCATGCTTAGTTTCAAGAATTTATGCTCACTTTTGGATTTTCTGAAATTTAAGATCTAGGATTCGAAACAACATCATAACCTGCATCATGCAATAAATTTTCAAGCCGTACATCTGTGCTGTTGTATTTCTTCAGAAATGATTTGGTCAAACATTTTTCTTAGTTAGACTTCAGACAAGTTATATATGCAGAGTAAAAGGATAATCCTTCCGTACCGGTGCATTGCCTGATATATTAACTCAAGTACTAGGCACGAACAGACGGGCTCAATTCTGTGCTCATCCTGGTGTAGTAGTAGTAGTACTAGGCAATGCAGTTGACGGGTGACCTTGACGAGCGGCGACCGAGGGAATTGAACCGTGCTCGACACGGTAGATAACGTTGTCTAGTTAGTAAAGCATCCCTCCGTTGTTCATCGGTAGTCATTATGGACCGGGGACATGAGGGGAATTTCCTAGGGCTGGAATTCTGGCCGCCAGATATTTCGACTTGAAATGCTGAGGCTCGACTGGTTGGGGTTGCCTAATGTGCGTACCACGCACGCCACCGAAGGACACGAGCCCGGTTTTTTTGGGGATCAACTCGAGCCAAGGTCTGGCTAGTACGCCGCTGGGTCCTACCATTCGAGAATACGAAAGGAACCTTTTAAATTGCCGAATGAATCTATGTGTATTACAATACCCGTATTTTCCTTGCAAATACTAATCTCAACGTGGTAGTTGATTTATGACGAGTTGTTGAATTAGAGTGAGTTTGTGATATAGTGATCTCAACGTGGATTTCACATTTCATGGTATCCCTAGTAAGTTTACCAATGCAAATTCAAATTTAAAAGATGAACAATATGGAGGTGAGAAAACTTTGTATGTATCAAGCATATGACCACACACACACACACAGAGAGACACACACGCACGAACACAACAACAATCCAATAAGTATAGTGCATCTATTTTTCCAAACCATGCATGTATGACACGAATTCAAAAATACTCCTTGTATTCCTAAATATTAGTCTTTTAGAGAGTTCAACAAGTGACTACATACGGAGCAAAATGAGTGAATCTAGACTCTAAAATATGTCTATATACATCCGTATGTGCCAGTCCATTTGAAGCCTCTAAAAAGAGTAATATTTAGGAACGAAGGGAGTAAAATGTAAGACATCCATGGTCCTCAGTTCAATATTTAAAATGAACATGAAACTGAAACATGAATATTAAGTCTAGTACTACAGTACATGCAAATGTTGTGTTTAGGCAGAGCTATGATTGTCGGGGGTCAACCCCTCGACCATAGATAAAATTGTGGAGCTCTGTTTAGGGTTGTTTAGATTATATTTGTCCCCACCCTCCCAACCACCGATTGGTTGTGCACCCCCACCCCTCCTCCCCGGGAGAATATCATGTGCCCCATACCTTAAATGCTATATGCCGATACGAGGTTCTTGGAGCTTGTAGATCTGAGATATAGCAGCTCACATGATGTGTCTTAATATTTTTGCTGGAAACCTTGATGAGTTTGAGAATTGCACACAATTTGTACAAAAACTACTTAGATGCCCTTTGATCCCATATCCAACGACCTCGAAGCCCATATCACCGTAGCATCTAAGATGAAGGAGGACATCATATTCTCCTGTATGTAAGAATATAATGTGCTACCACACCTTAGATGCTTTGGTGATACAAGCTCTTCGGAGGCGTTGGATTTGTGACCCAACACCTCCTCGGTGGTTCGAATGGTTTTTTGCAGAAAAGCCCCAAAAGAGTTCGGCCACTGCTTACAAGCACAAAGATTGCTCAGATGCCATTGGATCTTAGATCAAACGACCTCCAAGCTCGTATTATCGTAGCATCCAAGCTGCGCTAGCACCTTATGTTTTCTCGCACGGGAGAGTATGAGGTGCTCCCGCACCGTAGATTCTATGGTGATACGAGTTCACTGAGATCTAACGGCCCACAGTAGGAGGTTTGAATGTTTTTGCAATATACGGCTGATAGAGTTTGGGAAATGCGCAGAAAGTAGAAGTACTATGCATGTGCCATCTGATCACTGATCATACGACCTAGATGCTCATATCACCGTAGCGGGTAATTAAGGTACGGTGAGGACCTAATATGAGCACCGGGGAGCCGTTGGATCGAAGATGCAGCGACACACACGAGGCCTGAATGTTTTATTTGCAAAAAAACCTTTGGAGAGTTTGGAAATTGAACATAATTACAAAGACTACTCCCAAGCCATTGGATCTCACTTCCAACGGTGTAAAAACTCGTATCACCATAGTATCTAAGCTACGGGGTGGATGTGATATTCTATGCCGCTGTCATTTTTGTTCGTAAACTTGCAAAATACGTGTAACTCGTGCCGTTACTTGTCTAACCGCGCAAAGTTTTTGTTCAAAAAAACCATCCTACACTGAAATATCGGAACAACACACGGGGGTCCCACTTGTCATTAATCAAATTTGGACCTAAAACTAACAAATCTGATAGACGAGATTCGAACTGGCAACCTGGACTACAAAGCGTAAGTCGATAGCTTGAAAAAATGAACGGTTGTTGGCTTTGTCCCATAACTTGATTTTATACAGTACTTGCGTTGAGTAGAGTAGAGGGAGCGCCTCGTCAACACGTGCATGACCGTTGTCTCACTTACTGGTGGGTCCCAGGTCTGCGATCTCAATCTCTCTTCTCTCCATCGTCTAACCTTTGCACGGGCACACACGAAGAGCGGCGCTAGCTTGCCGTGGTGTTATTACAACTAAAAAAAAGCTTGGAAAATAGAAGAATCGCCTAGAACAAGAGACGTTGTGGCTGGTCGAGACGGAGCTAACCACATCTATCCTCCGTGCAACGTTTGCATGATGAAGCTGTGTGGCTAGTGGGGTGTTTTCGACCGACTGGCTGGGTCCCGAGGTCGAACCATAGGTACTACGTCTGATATAGTATATTTTTACACGCACATTTTTCCTCCGTCCCGAGACATGGCACACCCTACCGCGCGGTTTCGGGGTCCTCCCGGGTGGTGCACGCATATATTCTTCCTGACGTGGGACGCCCTACCGCGCGTTTTCTGGGTCCTCCTCGGTCGTTGCGCCGAAGCAAGTAAATGAGTCGCCAAATCACGAAAGACCACCTTTCCCGCCGAGTACATCAGTGAAGCACGGTGGCTAGCTAGTTGGGCTAGTTCGACCGATTAGCTAGGCCGCCGCCACATTTGTTTTTTCACCCCTTTTTTATCTACTTGCCGGCAGGTAAATTTAAATATCCACCGCGGCGTTGCTCTGGTGTTTGGGTGCGGCAGGATTTTTAATTTTTTAATTGACGGGAGCAGGCGCGGCAGGATTTTTAATTTTTTTGATTGACAGGAGCAGGCGCGGCAGCAATTAGTCACGATGACTCCGCCTGTAAAAACTCACTGCTCCCTGATGTGAGAAGTCGTCGACTGGTGTTTTACCGTGGTGAAAACCAAAAGATTCCCCGCTCCCTCCGTCATCCCGTAGATTGCTTTGCCTTTCCGCCGTTTCGCCCCCTTTGCTTCCTCTCCCCATTGCTTCTACCTGGTGCCATGGCAGCACAGCAGATCACGGAGTCCGAGGTGAGGCGCCTGACACAGGAGCTCCATGCCAAGGATGCGGAGCTCAGGGCCAAGGACGTGGAGCTCCGTGAGCTCAAGGAGGAGAGGAGTGCCATGCTCCTCCGTTATGTGCGGGGGTTCATGGAGCTTCAAAAGCGGCAGGCGTCCACCACAAAGATGCTCGAGGCGTCGGCGGCGTTGCTGCAGAAAGCGGGAGATACGATAGGCCGTCAGGGGAGCCGGCTGGAGCGGGAGCGGGCCGATCGTGACGAGGTCCAGGATCGCCTGAGCCACTTGGTGAACCATGTTTCCACGCACGTGTTGTGGCTGCGCGATGCCTACCGTCGTGCCAGCGCGACGATGCCGGCCGTCGGGCTAAACCCGTTCGACCACCCGGTCGACTTCAACGAGCTGCGGCTTCCTGACCTAGTCTCCTTCTTCACCTATATCTCCGAGGAGCTGAGCCGTCTCCGCGCGATGGTGGGGGCTGAGCTGGACAAGGAGGGGTGCGGGCTACCATCGCCGTTGCCGGGCGAATCCTTTCAGGGCTCCGTCACCGGAATCCATTCGTGCCATTGGACGTAGTCTTTGACGAGCTGGCTCCCGTCGACCGGGAGCGGGCTCTGCGGGCGGTTGCACCCTGCATCACCAACGTCGTGCACCTCGAGAAGCAGAGGGACTTCGATGGTGTTTAGGTGCCCTCTGGATGGGCATGTCCATGTCTCGGCGCAACATGACCGTTGGATCAAACTCAGACGGTGCAGATCAGTCACTGTAGCACAAAGCGTGTGGGTGTGTTTGGTTGCATTCTCATCTCAATATAGTTGTTTCCTCTTCGTGTATTTTTGTCAACCTACTAGTGTGGACTCATGCACCATTCATGCACTCTGCCAAACACCCAAAAGTGGGTCGAGAAGGGAACTTTTGCTCCCATCCCATGCACCCTTCATACACCCTGCCTAACACTATTTGTGCTTCATATGGTTCATGTTTCGTGGAGTACTGTAGCACCGTACTGTCCGTGCACTGTGGACCTAGTTCTGTTAACATTGATCTCATCGTTCATTCTCGACCGGACAGTCGAAAAAGCGGTACTATGTTACATATAGGAGTAGTTGACATGCGCACAACATCATTTGTTATCGTCATATCTTACTACACTAGCAATAAGATTGTGTAGTACTGACGTATGAACCACTGCACATGCCTAGTAGTAGGAGCACTGTGTATGTTCAAGTGGCTGCCGTGTTTCGCACTCCTCCGTCGTAAGAGTGGAAACGCTTGCTGTAATCATTTTTTCTTCAGAAAAATAGTGGACACGCTCTACCGTGCGGATCCTCCTCCAGCCATGCACTAAATTACTCACTTTCGCCGACGTGTGGGACAGCCAGCACCTGGGTCCACCAGCCATGCACTAAATTACTCCGTAGTAGAGTGACGGTAGACTACCCCGATCGAACAGCCGCAGTAATGCCCAATGAGCCGTCAAATCACAAAACCCCCTCCTTTCCAGCAGTAAGTTGGACGGACGAAGCAACCATCATTTCACTCTTCTCTCTCAGCTTCCTCTCTTGAAGAAAACCCGCACTCGCTTCACTTCTCCCTCATCTCGTTCCTCCTTTCACTCTTCTCTCTCAGCTTCCTCTCTTGGATGGACGCCGGAGCACCGGCCGACGTGATGTCTATGGCTCTGGCCAAAACCGTCGAGGCTCATGGTACGAAGAAGTGCAAGCACCCCGCTGAGACTACCGCAGACAAGCTCAAAGCCATCGCCCTGTCCAAGCCCCCCTCTCCAGGATCCCTCATGAAGCAAGTCCAGGTAATGTCTCTTGTTGACGATCTTTTTCTTGATCTTGATCGTGTTTTTTCATCTAACACGCAGTACTAGTACTGGTAGTACAACTTTCTGGGTGATCTTGCATGTGATTTTAGTGTGCCAAATGACGGTTCTAAATTCCTCTTTCGACCAAAACATGCGAGAGGTTGACACTGATTTCTTATAGATTACTTTCAACTACTCCCTCTGTCCCAAATTTCTTGTCTTAGATTTGTCTAGATACGGATGTATCTAATACTAAAATGTGACTTGATACATCCGTATCTAGACAAATCTAAGACAAGAATTTTGGGACGGAGGGAGTACTTTATGAACATCAATGCTACCTTTTAAGAGGGTATATTTGCCTCAGTAACTTGTGTTATGGATATTGCATGTAATCCCTCTGCACTCATGCCTTTGAAGACATGTTCTAGTGTCTTTGTTCACTCATTTCTGTGCGTATATGTAGTCATATATGGAGTATAATATCAAAAATCATCTTATATCTCTGAATGGAGGTAGTAATAAAATATGGTTTCTGCATGAATTAGAACCAGGTACGCGGTGGAGATGAAGTTCTCAAAGTCATGCCGTGTGAACTGGAAGACCTGATGGTGAGTTCTACTGCTGAACTATCCAGCTACTATGTCCTTGTCGCCACGTGTCATGAACTAGTGTTTTCCTTTAGCATTGTTGTCAGGCGTGTTCTCGAGGCTGTACTTGACCACAACAATTTTCTGGCTGTGCCTTCGATTACAAAGGGTGTGGTTCTTGTAAAGCTTCCCAACAAATCTGATGCAGCCTGTCTTCATCATCATGTTTATGAGTGGAAAGGCCACTCTGTTAGGTTCTCCAAGGTTGACAAGATGGTGATGGTGCATGTAGACATCTCACACGAAGTCCATGGCCTAGTCAGTTATGCGGGGTTCATCCCGTAGGTCGGTGGCAAGAAATAGTCTGCAGAGTTTAGTTAGTGCAACTTTGCTTGTCTGTAGTAAGTACTATTGTTCAGTACTTGATTTGTGTTTGTGAACCCTATATTGTTTATTAGTATTGCCGCTTTTGGTGTGTGAACGGTCTATGTTAATGTCTATGTTAATGTCTGTCCACTCAATTCAGTCTGTATATTTTGAAGTACCCAGATCATATTTTTTGTGACGACGGTTTATCAATTATGGTTACACTCCAATATCTGTATGCATTGCAGGGTTTATCGCACCCACCAGGATTTCCAGTCCCATGGATGTTCGGTCCATACGATTTGTCATGACCTTTGGACTGTTCTGCTTGTGGGAGTAGGCGGGGCCCCTGCATGCCACGCGTAGTTGGACGATCAATCTTCTATTTAGTACTTCAACATAGTGATTTCCTGGTAAGGATTCACTCGTGTCACATCAAGTAAATCTTATTGATTTACTGTCTAAATCTTATTGATTTAATGTCATGTTTTCTTTCTTTTCCTACAATTTTATGATGCAGGTTTTGCCATGTGACATTCATCACAGAATAAACCGTTTGGTTTGCTAAACAATGGCTATTTTTGCAGGTTTCACTTCTTATGTCGTGTCAGTAACGAAGGCACTGTCCATCACTTATATTACTGGAAAAAATTGGATCAGTCTGTTGTCTGAGTACAAGCTGAATCCCTATGATGAACTGCAGTTTGGTTTAACAAAAACGCCACAATTAGTCCTTCTCGCGTTTAAAAGAAATGAAGAAAAAAACTGGATCACGGTCACGGATCCTAGTCAAGTTAGAAAGCTGATCATAGCAGACCAGACACGATCGCCGCTGTCTCGCACAGATCGAGCACCGGCAGTTGCTCTAGCACTGACAGCGGCAGTAGCTCAGTCTGATCCAGCTGAGGATTGGACACCGACCGCGTCAGCGGATCAGTCTGATCTACCAGAGGATAGGGCATCAACACCGGCACCTACTCCGACACCGGCACCAGCTCTACAAGGAGCACTATCTCCGGTAGCAGCAGCGGCTTCGGCACCTGCACCAACACTTGCACTTGCATCTGCTCCGGCCCGTGCAGTTGCACCGGCAACAGACTGGGCTGCAGTTCGCACTTCATATACCAAAGTCCTTACAAAAACCGACATGTCCACCTTCTTGGTAAGCATTGGCCGCCAAGTGCTTCGTTCTTTTTTCTTTCCATGTTGTTTCACATGATTCACTGTGTTGATCTAACTGTTTGGGTATGTCTTCTTGTTTGCAAACAGAGAATTCCTAGAGCAACGAGGGAGTCGTTCAACAATCCGGGCGACCGCGACCAAGTTTCTCTTACCATGCGCAGCCTTGGTGTGAATGAACCTGCTCAATATACCGTCAGTACAAAGGATGGTCGCATGATGATTGATGCTAAAGGATGGTCAAGGTTCAAATCTAAATCATATCTTGCGGTAGGGGATGATGTCAAAATCGAACTTTCTCGGCAAGGAGAGCTGGTCCAAATCAACTTTGAAATTCTTCAGTAGCAGCACGCAACTGCCGAACTGATCTATCCTCCGAGAGATTTTGATGTAATAATCTGGCATGGTGAAACAATTGTCCTGTGTGTATACGTAGTACGACAATATTATTTATCACATGGTATATCGTTCATAGAATTGCAACTCTGATTGCTGATTAGGAACTGTCGTTCGATTTCATTCCAACTGCTGTCGTGCTTTATTCAATTTTGTGCATTCGCCTTGCGACAACATCTAAAACCAGCGCCGTACCGATCGCTTGCAAAATGAAAAGCGCTGAGGTAGAACACATGGGCCCCCAAACATGCAGGGTCGGCCTATGGCCCAAAGTCCAGAACCGTGAGCCTATCTGAATATTATATTCTCAGCTGAACCCCCATAAAAAAAGCTGAACCCCCATAATGCCCGTGCGTTGTAGAGGGAGTATATTTCTCGGCAAGGTAAGTCTGTGATATAAAAGTTTTGTATATTTCTTTACAGAGGGAGTATCTCTCTGTCAAAAAATATATTTATGTGTAACTAGTTACTCCTGTCTTTCTACTTCCTTTCGCTGATATGTGGGGCAACCGGCAACGGGGTCCACGTGCCATATGCACAAATTAGAGTGCACAACTTCACGGTAGACACACCCCGGTCGTAGTGCCGCAGTATTGCCCAATGAGCCGTCAAATCACAACCCCCCCTTTCCAGCTTTAGCAGTAAGCTGGACGGACGAAGCGGCAATATTTCACTGGGCTTGAATCCCCTTCTCCCTCGTCTGCTTGTTCAGAGAAAACCCCCTCTCGGCGATTGCATAGGGTTTTCTCATGGAGAACCAGGTACGAATTCTTCATCCATCCCCAATAAATCCAAGTCCCTTGGTCGTAGGTAATCCTAGGATGGCAGCCGCCGCCGTTCATGCATTTTTCTACCTACTGAATCTAGTGTGTTTCATTTGCAGTGCCCAAAGTGCGAGTACCCTACAGGTTTCTGCACCCTCGGCGAGACGCCACACTTGTTCCTTCTCATCCTAACACAGCATTTTGAAACGCGCACAGTATGTTCCTAGAATCCTCTTTTCTATCCGGGAGGGTGGGGTTTTTTTGAACATGCTGTGTTCTCATATTATTTTTCCTGCAGTGTATTATTTGCTCTGCCAGAACACATGTACTCAAGATGCTCGGCCTTGCCATAACTGAATACACTAGTTTAATGGTCACAGTGAAGACAAGCCATGGATATAAGTTCCGAGTTGGGTTCATGAACCAAGAAGATCGCTGCTTTTTTTATGGCCGAACTTGGATAAACTTTCTCAAGCGTTACAGACTGAAAGTTGGCACACGGATGTTGATGGAAATAGCAGAACCTGGTCTCATCTTCACTGCGATCTTCCACCCCGACGTCGTTCCAATTGTTCATCCATGTTAGTTTTGTATCTGGTTCTTGCTTGTTGCCTCGATTACTTCTTAATCCACCTATTCTGTCTAGCTAATCACAATTTAACTTTAGAAGTAGCAACGAATCTCTCACGAAGATGCTACTTCTAACTAATATTTTCTTATAATTGGTGGCACGTGTAGGTTTTTTCAGAGTTAAGCAGTCTGCTCGTTTTTTACTCTGTAATAACTCGGCTGTTACTAATGGCACTGAAGTTGTCTGGATCGACATCCACAAGTTCCTACACTTTATTGATCGTCTTGAGGTCCTTGTGGGGCGTTTCAATGGTGGAAGGCCACGTGGGATATGTGTGCCACTGCTGCACTCGTTGAACAGGTCCAACGGTGTCGAGAAACTTATGGTACGAGCTGTTTTCTGTTATATATGTTGTTCATAAACTATTGCTTATAAATAGTTTTACAGCTGTGATCTTCTTGAAACAGGAACTGCCGAGTTCTATTGTTCCTATACAGATGCCTGACCATGGTCGGTTCAGACTTGCGCTTGGTCACAACATGATGTTTATGTCGACCTACTCAATTCCCCTTGGAGGTGAAAAGATACTTATTCATGGGTGGTCTCAAATAATGAAGGCCCGTCCATCTTGGAGAATAGGACAGAAGATTATGTTCATGCTTTTCCATGGCTCTAAAGCGAATATCCTGTTTATCGACCACGTTGCGAGATGAAGCCGCTTTAAGAAGGTTGTGGATGCGCGGGGTGGCGCCTGGGCCTTGTCCTAGGGCTTGGCGGCCTCTCCCTTGGTTAACTGTAGGCAAAGTAGCACTGTTCGAGGCACGCTTTGTATGGTTGAACCTGTATAAGTACTCATACTGCTTTCAGCTTGGGTTGTTAAGTGCCCCTCCTAGTTTCAGTTAAGGTTGTTAAGTACTCCTGCTGCTTTTAATGTCTGTCGTGTCTCTTCAGTCCTGTCTTCCTCCAACCGCCAAAACCAAACCAGCGTCGGCGGGGCCGCCTGCTTCCGTCTCCCACGGCTGGCTGCGCCTCAGCGCACGCATCGCCGCCCCACCGTCTCCTAAATCGTTAACGCCGACGTCCTCCGCGCGCTTTGGTGCGCTCGCCGCGGCGCCGCCCTCTCGCGTTGTCAACATGGTCAACAAACAACAGGAATCGACAGAAGTACCACTACTAGGAAAAGGCCTGCTAGTGGCGCACCTGTTTTGGCTACTAATGGCGCACTACAGGTGCGCCACTAGCATCATGCCATTAGAATTTAATACTAATGGCGCACCCGCCATTAGTATATCACACGTTGCGCCATTAGTATCTGACTTAGTAATGGCGCACCACATAGAAGTGCGCCATTACTAACAATTTTTTCCAAAAAAATTCAGAATTTTTTTTCAATTTTTAAATTTTTTTTCTTAATCTCGGGTCACTATGGCTTAATCTCAGGTCAATATTCTTAATCTCAAAAGGTCACCCATCCTCACACTACTCCAGTCCAAGCACGCTTAACTTCGTAGTTCTATCCAACCCCAGCACCACCTCACTTAACAGGCACTTGTTGATATATCTATCATATCAATCCTATTAAACCTTGTTGATGTCTAGGACTTTGTTCATGTTCATGAGTATGATGAAATTTTGAAAAATATTTCAAACTTCCCGGTCATATTACGTATCATTTTTTGAAAAAAAAATCCAAAAAAAAAAGTTCGAAACCAATTTTTTTTCTGCTACTAGTGGCGCACCTAGCAAATGGTGCGCCACTAGTAAGTTTGAATTTTTTTCCATTTTTTCCCCTCTAGATCTTAAAAGCACCGTAACTTTTTTCTGTTAGGTTTTTGAGGATTTTGAAAATGCTGTTAAATTCGGATGTAACTTTTCGAGTAGATGATTTTTCATATAAAAACTTTTTAATCCGAGTTCGTATGCAAAAGTTATGCCCATTTACAAATTTGCAAATAAAGTCGAAATTCATATTTGTAAATTTTCCCAACAAGTAGACCACATATCACATGGGAAACTTATTTCCTTTTATTTTTTGACATTTACATCATTTTCTTTTATTTTTTTAAAAACTGAAAAGGCGGTCCCGGGGGGGTGCATCCGGTGGAATTTTTGGGCCAAGTTAGTAATGGCGCACCACACACACGGTGCGCCATTACTAGTTTTGAAAAAAAAATTGAAAAAGAAATTACTAGTGGCGCACTGTGGATGTGGTGCGCAATTACTAGTTTAACTAGTAATGGCGCACTATCCATTGGTGCGCCATTACTAGTTTTGCAAAAAAATTGTTACTAGTGGCGCACCGTGGATGTGGTGCGCCATTAGTATTTGGACACTAATGGCGCACCAACACATGGTGCGCCATTAGTATATAATAGTGGCGCACCACATGTGTGGTGCGCCATTAATGTCCATATTATCTATAGCCCTTTTCCTAGTAGTGTACGTGGAGAGGATGACAGTAGGGGCCCACCACGTCAGCGTATGAAAAAATAAAATGCTTCATCCTAGTTGACCAGCCCAGCTATTTTTTCTTTGTGAAAATGAGCCCAGTTTATTTTTTCTAAAGAATACTCAATCCAGTCCTACTTATTTTTCTACGCCCTGATGGCTGCAACTCTTTCAAGACGCCTGCAAATCTTGAAAGTAATATGAAATGAGTTGTAAATATAAAAACAGATGACAAATTGGCAATTACTTTATAATTTCTAAATTTTTTCACATTTTCAGATTCCTATTTCACTGGGCTTAACCTAATTTAAATATATCTTCGAAGTACTTTAAATCTGGCTCGACATTTCGGTATTAAAAATAGTTTGGAACCCACAGAAATATGCGAAATTGGCCCTGGCCAACCAAAAAAACGACTGCAATAAATTGCATAAGAAGTTGCCATGAGCTATATATAAATTATTAAAAAAAAGAGGGAGTGGTCTGACTTGTGGGCCTGTTTAGTTGACGCGTATGCAAGATTTTTTTAGTTATTATATACGTCAATAAACGATTCTAGCAGACGTAACCGTTGGATGTCAATCCAACGGCTGTCGTGTTTCTTCAATCTATGACCTTCTTGCTCCAGCCGCCAAAGCAGCGCCGGCGGGACCGCCTACATCCGCCTCCCGTGCCCGGCTGTGCTGTCGCGCAGGCCTCTGCGCCCCCTACTACTCCCACCGCTGGCCAGGGCATCCCTCTACTCACCCACACCCCATGTTATTCTGCGGCGACGGCAGCCTCACACCGCAGCCGAACCGGTGAACCCTCTTACTCCTCTCCGCGCGGGCTTCCACTGCCGCGTCTTCCCCGGCTCCGCGTCGTCCCCTTCCTAGGCCTCGCCGTCGTCCACCGCCGTGGTGCTCTCGGCGCGGCGTGGTCAATGTGGTCAATGACCGACTTCCATCGGAAGAGTACTGTACGTGGAGAGGCTGACAGCTGGGTCCACGGCAGCCGCAAGGAAGTGCCTCCTTATTACGCGGAAAATAATTATTCCTCCACCTGACAGCAGGGACCCACCGGACGGGCCACCAGTATTTCCTGAAAAAAAATGTTTCCCCTGACTGCTGGGACCCACAGGATGGGCCACCGTATTTCGCGAAAAAAACATTCCCTCCGTTGTCAGCTCGGACCCACCGGAAGTGCCTCCTTATTACGCACAAAAAATCAATACCCCCTGCTAGCTGGGACCCACCTTGGTGGGAGGCTGACTTGTGGGCCTACTAAGTTGACTGGGACGGAGGCCTTTGTCAACTTTAGTCAATATATGAACGATTCTCGCTCCAGTGACCGTACGATGTCCATCCAACGGCCGTAGTGCTTCTTCAACCTCTGGTCTTCTTGCTCCAGCCGCCCAAAGCAGCGCCGGTCGTGCCACCTGCGCCTGCCGCCCGTGGCCGGCTGTGATTCCTCGGAGGCCTCACCGCCCCTACTACTCCCACCGCTGGCCAGGCCATCCCTCTACGCACCCATACCCCCTGTTATTCTGCGGCGGCGGCAGCCTCACACCGCAGCCGAACGAGTGAACCCTCATACTCCTCTACGCGTGGGCACCCACTGCCGCGTCTTCCCCGGCTCCACGTCGTTCCCTTCCTAGGTCTCGCCGTCGTCCACCGCCCTGGTGCTCTCGGCGCGGCGTGGTCAATGTGGTCAAGGAAT
Organism: Triticum aestivum; assembly: GCF_018294505.1. Taxonomy (NCBI): domain Eukaryota; kingdom Viridiplantae; phylum Streptophyta; class Magnoliopsida; order Poales; family Poaceae; genus Triticum; species Triticum aestivum. The sequence continues at coordinate 445,807,382 of NC_057796.1, forward strand.
GGCTTCCATCGGACGTGAACTATACGTGGAGAGGCTGACAGTTGGGTCCACGGTCGCAGCAAGGAAGTGCCTCCTTATTACGCGCAAAATAATTATTCCTCCACCTGACAGCGGGGACCCACCGGACGGGCCACCGTATTTCACGAAAAAAACGTTCCCCCCTGACTGCTGGGACCCAGCAGCTACATCTTCGCACGCAAGGAAGTGCGTCCGAAAAAAAAACCGATTCGCCCCCCTGACTGCTGGGACCCACCAGCTACATCTTTGCACACAAGGAAGTGCGTCCGAAAAAACGATTCGCCCCCCTGACTGCTGGGACCCACCAGCTA
>NC_057796.1:445807836-445832387 GCF_018294505.1 Triticum aestivum
GTCCGGGCAAAAAAAAAACAAAACGATTCTCCCCTGACTGCTGGGAGCCAGCAGCTACACCTTCGCACGCAAGGAAGTGCGTCCGGGCAAAAAAAACAAAACAAAACGATTCGCCCCCTGACTGCTGGGACCCACCAGCTACATCTTCGCAGGCAAGGAAGTGCCTGATAGTCGGGACCCACTTGGTCGAAGCGTATGTAGCGTTGTCATTCTGGTCGCGAACGTGTACGTACATATATACTGGTCGATGTAGAGGCGCGCACGTGTCATAGTAGAGGCGCGTACGTGTCGTAGTAGAGGCGCACACGTAGCATGTACACGCACGTCCAGCGGCCAGGGTGCAAGAAAGAAAATACAGCCACGTACGTACATACGGGCAGGGTCTCGAATGCCTACTCGCGCATACGTATGGCCAGGGCTCGTGTACATGGCTGGGTCGGAACGGAGAAACAGCGTCCTCGTTGTGTTCATGGGGAGGCAACGGAATGCGTCGTGTTCATCGGGAAGCAACGGAACGCATGGGAGCCAACCGGCTGGGTCGGAACGGAATGCGTGGTCGTGTTCATCGGGAGGGCTTGGATGGAACAAGCGATGCAAACGAGGCCTGGCGTACCGCAAAACGGAGGAAACGGCCTTGTGTTCGACGGCCACGTTCGAAACGGGATTCTGTTCATCGGGAGGGGTCTGGCGTATCGCAAAACGGAGGAAACAGACCTCCTACAGTCGAAACGGCGGTCCTGTTGATCGGGAGGGGTGTGGCGTACCGCAAAACGGACGAAACGGACCTCCTACGGTCGAAACGGGGGTCCTGTTGATCGGGAGGGGTGTGGTGTACCGCAAAACGGACGAAACGGACCTCCTACGGTCGAAACGGGGGTCCTGTTCATCGGGAGGGGTGTGGCGTACCGCAAAACGGGACTCCACGGGATACTGTTCATCTCCACCGTCGACCTCCTCCAGCCTCCACGGGCTACCGTCGACCGCCTCCAGCCTCCACGGGCTCCTGTTCATCCAGCCTCCACCGCGCGCTACTCCACTGGCTACTGTTCAACCACCCCTCCACGGGCACCCCTCCACCGTCTACTGTTCATTCAGCCCTCCACACCACGGGGTCCTGTTCAACCACCCCTCCACGGGCACCCCTCCACCGTCTACTGTTCATCCAGCCCTCCACACCACGGGGTCCTGTTCATCCAGAGGCAACGCCATCGCTCACTGTTCATCCAACCCCCCCTGCAACGCTCACTATTCATCCAATTGATCGACTTCAGTTAGCAGCAGTAGCGAAGGAATCGCTCGATCGGGTTCAGTTAACAGCCATCGATCGATCGCTCGTGTTCAGTAACGCGTAGCCTGCAGTGCAATCGCTCGGGTTCAGTTAGAGCCCAACGCCTCGCTCGGGTTCAGTTAGAGCCAACGCTTCGCACACACGCACGTACATATACGAGATAAACGCGCATCGCTCGGCCCCCGACCTCCCACCGTAACCGGGAACTCCCCGAAATTTTCCTCCCCTCGCTTCTACCACATTTTTTTCCGTCATGGACGGCCCAAAGAATGTCATGCAGCTGTGTCTCCGGCCCGCCCAGGACGAAAAGCCCATTTTCTGTCATGATTTTTTGTCATAGAAGTAGGAGCCCACCACATCTATGATGATACCGGGTTTTGTCACAATTATCGCCATAGAAGTGTCACATGTATGACAGAAAAAAATTCGTTCGGCCCAAAATGTCACGGATGTGTCTTTTTTTTGTGGTGTGAAGACGTACGACTACATCAACCGCGTTGTGCTAACGCTTCCGCTTTCGGTCTACGAGGGTACATAGACAACACTCTCCCCTCTCGTTGCTATGCATCACCATGATCTTGCGTGTGCGTAGGAATTTTTTGAAATTACTACGTTCCCGACAGTGGCATCCGAGCCTGGTTTTATGCGTAGATGTCATATGCACGAGTAGAAAACAAGTGAGTTGTGGGCGATATAAGTCATACTGCTTACCAGCATGTCATACTTTGGTTCGGCGGTATTGTTAGATGAAGCGGCCCGGACCGACATTACGCGTACGCTTACGCGAGACTGGTTCTACCGACGTGCTTTGCACACAGGTGGCTGACGGGTGTCAGTTTCTCCAACTTTAGTTGAACCAAGTGTGGCTACGCCCGGTCCTTGCGAAGGTTAAAACAACACCAACTTGACAAACTATCGTTGTGGTTTTGATGCGTAGGTAAGAACGGTTCTTGCTCAGCCCGTAGCAGCCACGTAAAACTTGCAACAACAAAGTAGAGGACGTCTAACTTGTTGTTGCAGGGCATGTTGTGATGTGATATGGTCAAAGCATTATGCTAAATTTTATTGTGTGAGATGATCATGTTTTGTAACCGAGCTGTCGACAACTGGCAGGAGCCATATGGTTGTCGCTTTATTGTATGCAATCCAATCGCCCTGTAATGCTTTACTTTATCACTAAGCGGTAGCGATAGTCGTAGATGCATAAGAATGGCGAGACGACAACGACGCTACGATGGAGATCAAGGTGTCGCGCCGGTGACGATGATGATCATGACGGTGCTTCGGGGATGGAGATCACAAGCATGATGGCCATATCATATCACTTATATTGATTGCATGTGATGTTTATCTTTTATGCATCTTATTTTGCTTTGATTGACGGTAGCTTTATAAGATGATCTCTCACTAAATTTCAAGATAAAAGTGTTCTCCCTGAGTATGCACCGTTGCCAAAGTTCGTCGTGCCCAGACACCACGTGATGATCGGGTGTGATAAGCTCTACGTCCATCTACAACGGGTGCAAGCCAGTTTTGCACACGCATAATACTCAGGTTAAACTTGACGAGCCTAGTATATGCAGATATGGCCTCGGAACACTGAGACCGAAAGGTCGAGCGTGAATCATATAGTAGATATGATCAACATAGTGATATTCACCATTGAAAGCTACTCCATTTCACGTGATGATCGGTTATGGTTTAGTTGATATGGATCACGTGATCACTTAGAGGATTAGAGGGATGTCTATCTAAGTGGGAGTTCTTAAGTAATATGATTAATTGAACTTTAATTTATCATGAACTTAGTCCTGGTAGTATTAGCATATCTATGTTGTAGATCAATAGCTCGCGATGTTGCTCCCCGTTTAATATGTTCCTAGAGAAAACTAAGTTGAAAGATGTTAGTAGCAATGATGCAGATTGGATCCATGATCTGAGGTTTATCCTCATTGCTGCACAGAAGAATTATGTCGTTGATGCACCGCTAGGTGACAGACCTATTGCAGGAGCAGATGCAGACGTTATGAACGTTTGGCTAGCTCAATATTATGACTACTTGATAGTTTAGTGCACCATGCTTAACGACTTCGAATCAGGACTTCAAAGATGTTTTGAACATCATGGACCATATGAGATGTTCCAGGAGTTGAAGTTAATATTTCAAGCAAATACCCGAGTTGAGAGATATGAAGTCTCCAACAAGTTCTATAGCTAAAAGATGGAGGAGAATAGCTCAAGCAGTGAGCATGTGCTCAGATTGTCTGGGTACTACAATCACTTGAATCAAGTGGGAGTTAATCTTCCAGATAAGATAGTGATTGACAGAATTCTCTAGTCACCATCACCAAGTTAGTAGAACTTCGTGATGAACTATAGTATGCAAGGGATAACGTAAATGATTCCCGAGCTTTTCATAATGATGAAATCAGAAATCAAGGAAGAGCATCAAGTGTTGATGATTAGCAAGACCACTAGTTTCAAGAAAAGGGCAAAGGGAAAGAAAGGGAACTTCATGTAGAACGGCAAGCAAGTTGCTGCTCAAGTGAAGAAGCCCAAGTCTGGACCTAAGCCTGAGACTAAGTGCTTCTACTACAAAGGGACTGGTCACTGGAAGGGGAACTGCCCTAAGTATTTGGAGGATAAGAAGGATGGCAAAGTTAACAAAGCTATATTTGATATACATGTTATTGATGTGTACTTTACTAGTGTTTATAGCAACCCCTCGGTATTTGATACTGGTCCAGTTGCTAAGAGTAGTAACTCGAAACGGGAGTTGCAGAATGAACAGAGACTATTTAAGGGTGAAGTGACGATGTGTATTGGAAGTGGTTCCAAGATTGATATGATCATCATCGCACACTCCCTATACTTTTGGGATTAGTGTTGAACCTAAAATAAATGTTATTCAGTGTTTGCGTTGAGCATGAATATGATTGGATCATGTTTATTGCAATACGGTTATTCATGTAAGTTAGAGAATAATTGTTGTTCTGTTTACATGAATAAAACCTTCTATGGTCATACACCCAATGAAAATGGTTTGTTGGATCTCGATCGTGGTGATACACATTTTCATAATATTGAAGCCAAAAAATGCAAAGTTAATAATGATAGTGCAACTTATTTGTGGCACTGCCGTTTCGGTCATATTGGTGTAAAGCGCATGAAGAAACTCCATGCTGATGGACTTTTGGAATCACTTGATTATGAATCACTTGATGCTTGTGAACCATGCCTCATGGGCAAGATGACTAAGACTCCGTTCTCCGGAACAATGGAGCGAGGAATTGACTTATTGGAAATAATACGTACTGATGTATGCGGTCCGATGAGTGTTAAGGCTCACGGCAAGTATCATTATTTTCTCACCTTCACAGATGATTTAAGCAGATATGGGTATATCTACTTGATGAAACACAAGTCTGAAACATTTGAAAAGTTCAAAGAATTTCAGAGTGAAGTGGAGAATCATCGTAACAAAAACAAAAGTTTCTACGATATGATTGCACAAGTAAAATATTTGAGTTACGAGTTTGGCCTTCAATTAAAACAATGTTGAATAGTTTCACAAACTCATGCCACCTGGAAAACCACAGCATAATGGTGTGTCCGAACATCATAACCGTACTTTATTGGATATAGTGCAATCTATGATGTTTCTTACCGATTTACCACTATAGTTTTGGGGTTATGCATTAGAGACAGCTGCATTCACGTTAAAAAGGGCACCATCAAAATCCGTTGAGACGATGCCTTATGAACTGTGGTTTGGCAAGAAACCAAAGTTGTCGTTTCTTAAAGTTTGGGGTTGCGATGCTTATGTGAAAAAGTTTCATCCTGATAAGCTCAAACCCAAATCAGAGAAATGTGTCTTCATAGGATACCCAAAGGAGACAGTTGGGTACACCTTCTATCACAGATCCAAAGGCAAAAAAACATTCGTTGCTAAGAATGGATCCTTTCTAGAGAAGGAGTTTCTCTCGAAAGAAGTGAGTGGAGGAAAGTAGAACTTGAAAAGGTAATTGTACCTTCTCCTGAATTGGAAAGTAGTTCATCACAGAAATCAGTTCCAGTGATGCCTACACCGATTACTGAGGAAGTTAATGATGATGATCATGAAACTTCGGATCAAGTTACTACCGAACCTCGTAGGTCAACCAGAATAAGATCCGCACCAGAGAGGTACGGTAATCCTGTTCTGGAGGTCATGTTATTTGACCATGACGAACCTACGAACTATGAGGAAGCGATGGTGAGCCTAGATTCCGCAAAATGGCTTGAGGCCATGAAATCTGAGATGGGATCCATGTATGAGAACAAAGTGTGGACTTTGGTTGACTTGCCCGATGATCGGCAAGCCATTGAGAATAAATGGATCTTCAAGAAGAAGACTGACGCTGACGGTAATGTTACTGTCTATAAAGCTCGACTTGTTGCAAAAGGTTTTCGACAAGTTCAAGGGATTGACTACGATGAGACTTTCTCACCCGTAGCGATGCTTAAGTCTGTCCGAATCATGTTAGCAATTGCCGCATTTTATGATTATGAAATTTGGCAAATGGATGTCAAAACTGCATTCCTGAATGGATTTCTGGAAGAACAGTTGTATATGATGCAACCCGAAAGTTTTTGTCGGTCCTAAAGGTGTTAACAAAATATGCAAGCTCCAGTGATCCATCTATGGACTGGTGCAAGCATCTCGGAGTTGGAATATACGCTTTGATAAGTTGATCAAAGCATATAGTTTTATACAGATTTGTGGTGAAGCCTGTATTTACAAGAAAGTGAGTGGGAGCACTACAACATTTCTGATAAGTTTATGTGAATGACATATTGTTGATTGGAAATAATGTAGAATTATTCTACAAAGCATAAAGGAGTGTAGAAATTTGCAAAATACATACGGATCTGTACAAAGCATTAAGGAGTGTAGAAATTTGCACATTTCTGGATACATATTGAAAGTGGGAGCAATTAGCTAAAGTAGCTCCGTACAGAGCATTGTAGACATAGAAATTTGCAAAATACATACGGATCTGAATATGGCAGACCCGTTGACTAAACTTCTCTCACAAGCAAAACATGATCACACCTTAGTACTCTTTGGGTGTTAATCACATAGCGATGTGAACTAGATTATTGACTCTAGTAAACCCTTTGGGTGTTGGTCACATGATGATGTGAACTATGAGTGTTAATCACATGGTGATGTGAACTATTGATGTTAAATCACATGGCGATGTGATCTAGATTATTGACTCTAGTGCAAGTGGGAGACTAAAGGAAATATGCCCTAGAGGCAATATTAAAGTTATTATTTATTTCCTTATTTCATGATAAATGTTTATTATTCATGCTAGAATTGTATTAACCGGAAACATAATACTTGTGCGAATACATAGACAAACTGTCAGGACCGGTTTTTGGGATATTAATTTCCCAGAAAATGGCCCTTGTGATCACCAGCCCCAGGATTACTGTTAGCTGATGAGGCACCAACTTGATACAGAAATTATAAGCAAAGTACAAAATATGTAGTACAAGACCATTGTGGCCTATGAGTACAACACTTGGTTTCTAGTGGTTGGTGGCGGAAGCGGTTTGTGGTTCATCTGCGTCTATGGGACTCCATTTCCCGCAGGAACAGCTGACCAGGATAACTCCTATCTTCGCGAGGCTGCTATCGTCATTGCGTAGGTTCCGGGGCTGACATCGCAACGCTCCTCTCCAAGCAAGCAATCTGGCCAAGACAATAGCCAGGGACAAGCCAGTGAGTACTTTTGAATGTACTCGCAAACATTATGAACACGGGTATAATATAACAATGGGTATTCATGCTCCGAAATATTCTATGATCATAACGTCAGTCACGAAGTAAACAAAATTCATGATGCACGCATGCAGGTTATTCATGTACAACGCGATACGGGAGTAGAAATAGAATGCACCGATCGAGTGTCTGAAGCGACGCCTTGAAAGGAAAATAAATCATGCCTCAGTTGGGCGTCTCAGCGACACCACATAAAGGGCTTATGAATAAAAGAAAATAACAAGCATGCCACAGTCGGGCGTCTGAGCGACACCACATAAAGGGCTTATGAAGAAAAGAAAATAACAAGCATGCCATAGTCGGGCGTCTGAGCGACACCACATAAAGGGCTTATAAGAAAATAATTGCAGCGAGTATCCAGGAGGTAGAACCGTCCCAGGGATACTCAATAATTCAAATAATGTAAATGATTAGTCCACAATAATAATAATCATAATCCTCATATGCCACACGTCATAATCAATGTTCTGGTTTAGCCGTTTTTCCTCCGAAGACCGATACTAAGACCGACACTTGACCCATCCCAGACTGTAGTCCTTAACCATGGACACGGCTATTCGAATAGATGTATAATCTCTGCAGAGGGTGTACTCTTTACCCACGAGTAACGGATTTCTTTAGTCCATCGGGACTAATTCCGTCTACGGTCTTTTAATTGAAAACACGCCTGACCCGCACACACCAGCTTAACTTACCGGCGTCTAGAATCACCCACGACACCTGTCAAGCAAAACTCTAAGTGGGGAGGCTACAACATCGACTTACAAACTCTAAGTGGGGAGGCTACAATCGCTGGCTCTAAGGGGTGCCCCCCTCTCGGTCCCAACCGGAAACACCCATGCCCCCGGACCAGGTGGCATGCCTACCGGATGCTTCCGGTATCTTCCACCATGGCCTCTCTGTACGGTGTGTGCTAGGAAGGGGTTGACAACTTACTGAACCGTACCCTACCTGCGGCAGGGACAAGTGGTAGTACGAAACAAGTATGGGGGTTACTGGAACAAGACTCGATCTACGGCCGACTCAGGAGGTTCAAGTATTCCCTGTATGATTAGCATAACAAATATATTTCAACTAACAGACAGAATCACCGCTCATCATACCTCATCATGCCATACCGGACACACTCGTCTCGACGAGGAACTAGGGACAAGCTCGTGTCTACCCAAGACAGCGACTTTCCCGGCTTTCTTCCGGTATGCACGAAAAGCTCACGAGGATGATTACTATCACCAGCATATCCATTTCTAACAGCAAAGAATCTCATTATGCACTCACGCGTATGATCGTATCGTCAGATAAAATAACGAATGCTCCATGCCAAGGTGGTGTTGTGACCATATCAAACAACACACAAAAATATTATGCCAGGGTTCAGAATGCTTGCCTTCAGGTTGTGGAGAGGAAGGGTGCATTCCAAAACTTTTGAAAGTTTTCTTCTCTCCCCATTTCCTATTTTTTTAAAAATATTCAAATAGCTCCGGTGGTTCCCGATCGAGGCTGAGGTGCTGGATAGCTCCGCAAGATCAAGGGGAAACGGGTGGTGGTGTTGGATGGACGGGGGAAGGTCTGGTTGCGACAAATGGCACCGGAAAGCGGCGGCGGCCGAACCGGCCGGAGTCGGGGAAGACGGCTACCAACCGCCGATTGCTTGCTGAGGGGGTGCTATGGGGGTGGCCTGCGGTCGCATGAGTGCTCGGAGGAGCTCGGGGGCCTCCTATTTATAGGGGTCGAGGTCGATTCCCGCGACGGCCGTGGATAAGAATGCCGGCGACCGCCGTTCTGTAGCTGCAGGACGACGTGGCGGCGACGAGCGCGTGCCGACGGGCTTGTGGATGAGCCCGGGCTGTTCCAGGGGGCAGCTGGCGCGCGCGGGTGGCTTGGGCGGCGCCGTCCATGGCAGAGCCTGCTGTGGCCGGCCGCTAGCCACCGTGGCCGACCTGACGGCGGCACTGTGGGGCTCCAGGGGCGGCTTTGCGCGAGGGAAGGGGCGGGCGTGCTGGCTGCGGGTGGCCAAGGACCAGAACGGGTGTGGGGAGGGCGGCAGTGCGACGCGGCGGCCCGGTGCACGCGCGTGCAAAATGTGCACTCTGGGCGCGCCCAGAGCACGCACGCTAGCTGCTCGACGAAATGCCAATGCATGCCATAGGGCTTGGGTGAGGCTGGCAATTAGCAGACCTAGGTTAGGAGTAGCTAGGATCTTAGTGGACAAGGTCGCTGGGTTAGTGGATTAAGTACACAGTGAAAACTAAAAACCATGACAAAACTGACTATGCACACCAAGTGTTTGACAAAATGACAAGGGCTTCCAGACAACTCTTGGAGTGGCCAAAATCTCCAGATCAGGGTCTCCCTAGATGTAGGTGATGATGGCAAGATCATTTGGGCAAAACCAGAAACTTGCTAGTGCAAGTTTTGTAAACCTTCAGTTATGGACAGAAAGAAAGAGGCCTCATTGTATGCACATAAAATCCTCCAATGGGTCCACTCTTCTGGACTTAAGGGTTTTGCATGGTGGTCTATAAATAGGAAAGAGCTCATGGTTACTAGAGCAAGATAATTTAGGATTGCAGTACAAATCACTAAGTTGGACCAGTTGAAGATGAGGATGATTTTCTCAAAATTTTCAAATAACACTCATGGGTTTTTGCATAAAGTTTAATTATATGCATCTACTGACATCTCCAAACACTTTGAAGAATTTTTAGGGAAATATTTAAATAGGTTGTAGTGCAAAAATACCTACTGGACCAGATTTGAAAATTTGGTGTAGAGCTCAAAATCTCCAAATGACCAAAAGAATTTTTGCATAAAAGTGATGTGGAAACATCACATGACATCCCCAAATTTTGGTGAAAATTTTAAATGCATTTATCAAATGGTTGCAGTGCAAAAGAGGCTCCAAATTTATGAAAAATCATTCTAAAAGAATAAGGCTCAGGAAAAACTATCATGCAGATAAATCCACTGATAAAGAATTGTTTTATTGAGTGAGTATACAAGTCCAATAATATTTTTGGAAAGTTTCCACTTGAGGTAAAAACCCACAATATTAAAGAGAAGAGGGGTTCTGAAATCAAAAGATAAATCCAGAAAAATGGAAAATTTAATTTCCTGGCAAAATTTTAATTAATAAAACAAGGTCAAAAATTTTGGGGTGTTACAACACTACCCCCCTTAAGAAAAAAAATCTCGTCCTCGAGATTTGTTAAAAGCTGTTTTGAACAAACATCGCTTTAACCAAAAAAAATCATCCTGCCCTTGCAATAAAAATGCGGCTACAGTGAGTGAGCAATAAGTGGTGTAAAACTACAGTGCGGTAAACTGGCGTTGCGTGGAAAAATCCATGGTTGGGGAAAAACGAGATATTTCTACGTTGGATACAGTAAATCTAGAATAAAATACTAAATTACTAAAATACGCTGGTCGTACCCGCGAGTACAGTGCTCCCTCTGGCTGACAGGTGGACCCGGGGTCCACTGTCGGCCTCTTCTTCTACCTCTGGCTCTCTCTTCTTCCTCTTTCTCGTGGGCTTTCCCGCGCTTTCTCCACCGGCGATGACTAGAGCGTAGGGCACCTAGGCCGTACTGCGGTAGTGCGCGGTGTGCTAGCTGCTGGTGCAGCGTGCACTCACCTCGCGGGCCAGTGCACTGTCGGCACTGCTCGCGGATTCGCCTCCGAACACCGGCGATCGAGCGACGAGCGGCGCGGGTGGACTTCGCCCACCGTACACCGATCTCGAGCTATAAAACGATCGCGGTGCTCCTTTCTTCTTCCTCACACCTGGCCTCGCTTGTTCTTCTCCTTCCTTCTCCTCCATTTCTGTTTGCAGGGGCTCGAGACGAGGCTCTAATGGCGGAGGCGATGCCGGACTGGTACGTGGTCCTAATGTGCGGAGGTTTGGCGATGTTGCTGGGGTTCTCCGTGCTCCTGTGTGCGATGATCCTAGATGATCGTCGTGATGCTGCCGCTCGAGTGTTGGCTCTGCGCGGCGGCGGTGATCACGAGGATTAGTTGCGGCATCGAGTGCTAACTGCTGTCAGTGTGCTGGAGCAACTTGCGCCCGAATGATTACTCATAAATCTCTCCTACTGAGACCGTGGTGTGCTAGGGTGTGAACAGTTAGGTGCAAAATGTGTACGAGGATTTGTAATTAGCGCACAAGGTCGAGTGGTTGTGGTTGTGAGTCTGCTGTTATGGTGCTGCGTGAATAAAAATCTATGTCGTGAAGAGGTATATGCTGCAACAACTCAGGGAAAGAAATCTCACTTCAAAATTTATCGTGAGTGAAAATTTGTTAAATCAAAAATAACAGCAGTCAAACGACTCACATAACTGAAACCAAATATTTGATCCGTCGCACAAATTTTGGATACTACGTACAAGTTACAACACATAATTAAATACTGGGATAATAAATATAGCGGTGACGCCTACAATAAAAACGGTAAATGGACAGGGTCCTGAGAAAACGTCTCTGGTACTGGGGCACACTCCTCTTCTATCGGGGGAAGCGGATTGACCAGCCGATGAATGCGTCTCTCCTGGTCAGGCCTCAGTGCTCTGCCAATAGCGATCTGAGGATTTAAATCAGCGAGGCTCTGGAGATAACCAATTACCCGCTGAGTCAAACGTTCTTGAGCGATAACATACTGGGCAAGGTTGGCCAGCACTGGGTCTCTTTCGATTCGTCCACCGGGAAAAGATGCTACTTCTCCGGGCGCTGCACGACTCGGAAAGTAATAATACCCTCGTTCGCTGGCATAGGGTACCGCGAATCGAAGACGAGCAAGCGCTTCGTACGCAGCAGCTTCTATGGCCATATGCGGAGTTGGCATGGATTTCCCCACGAAGGAGACTTCCGTTGGGTCTTGGTTTGGGTTTGCGGGGGGGGATGTGCACCACTGCCCAATATTTTGAGGTGGAAGGGGTGATCCTCGATTTGAGCAACTCGTACTGGGGTGGATGGATAGCACTCATGGTACTGCAGGTAAAGTCCCACAATATTTTAACAAAACTACCCGGGGCTGCGTCTGGAGTCCTCAGATAAATACTGGGGGTCGGCATGGCAAAGAAATGGCTGTGAGTGTTGTGCACAAGGTGAGGGGTACTTGGCAAGGTCACGAGGTGGCCTCTTATATAGCATTGGGGCTGGGTTATTTACCGTGGTGAAGGGTAACTAGTTTGGGGTTGGGGTCAATGCCACAGATACACATATCTCATAAATGTGACACATTGCTGTGGGTGTCGTCGGGTGTGGTTTTGGTAGCTGCGCCCGGAAAAATGCAACTGTACGCTAACGTACTTATGCATGGCTACTATTCAAAAATAGGGGCGCACAAGCAGACATCATTTAATAATGGTGATACAGGATCACACAATTACAAGGCGTGGAAATACTAAGGCTCGGTACTACTCGAGCGACTTAGTCTACTTCGTTAATGTCTAAGCGGGCTGGCCTTGTGGACGCCGAGGCTTCTCCATGTGTTTCACCGTCGGGATTTGCCGGATGAGGTCGAGGGTCTGCAGGATCGGGGTAGCGATGATGACCATCGCGGGGGTTGTTGGCCACAACCCTGTTGGAGCGTGTTCCCAATAGGCGACGAAGCACTTCTGGGGACACCAACGTATTTTGGTCGATGGCTGGGGCAGACCTCAAGGACTCGATCTGGTGTCTGAACAGCACGACTGGGTTGTCGGCTTCGGGCTCGTCTTCTCCTCTTGTCGGGGCTCGGCGAACCAGTTCTCCACGAGCTGCGATCAGATCAAGGGTGATCTGATCGAACAGTTCCTCTAGTGTGCTTACATAGCGTACTAGATGCAACAATGCAGGATCCGTCTCGTGATCTCCGTTGGCAACCTGGGGCGGCCTACCGTACCCGTCACGGCTAGGGTAGTAGTAGAACGAGCAACAGTTAACTCTGGGCGACAAGTGCCGGAGTTGAACTATAGCTTCTCGAGCTGCTAGCTGGATGGCTTGTGGCTTAGAGGAAGTTGTCCTTCCAGTGAACCTGTAGGGGCGTTCTGGCGATAGTCCCCTACCATAGATGTGTACAGTGGCCCAGAACTGATGGCTCTCACCGCTCATGAGTCCTTGGTACACAACATATTTTGGGGGCTCTTCTAATGCATAGGCACGGCGGGTGAGGTTTGCGAGCACGGTCACAAAACCTCCATGGTTGGTTGCTGTGGTCTCATTGTGAACAATGGGTCCAGGCGTCGTGGCTTGGTTTGGGAAAGAGGCTGTGATGTGCTGTGTTGAGTCTAGCGTGCCCTTTTTATAGAAAAAGGGGACGGAGTCTTCCTTCGCACGCTTGCGAAAAGGACTATTTAGGGGCCGGTCACTGGCGCGTGATCGACAGGCTAGGCTGATAGGTTGGGCACCGACTGCCGAAAGGCGTCGGGTCACTGTGGGGCTATCTTACACGAGAAGCATGGCTGGGATTTGGTTAGGGTCTGGTGGGATGGTTAACCTAGGTTTATTGACCTGGCTAAGATAGGATTAGCCAATGATCAACCTGGCTCTGATACCAAGTCTGTCAGGACCGGTTTTTCGGGATATTAATTTCCCAGAAAATGGCCCTTGTGCTCACCAGCCCCAGGATTAATGTTAGCTGATGAGGCACCAACTTGATACAGAAATTCCAAGCAAAGTACAAAATATGTAGTACAAGACCATTGTGGCCCATGAGTACAACACTTGGTTTCTAGTGGTTGGTGGCAGAAGCGGTTTGTGGTTCATCTGCGTCTATGGGACTCCATTTCCCGCAGGAACAGCTGACCAGGATAACTCCTATCTTCGCGAGGCTGCTATCGTCATTGCGTAGGTTCCGGGGCTGACATCGCAACGCTCCTCTCCAAGCAAGCAATCTGGCTAAGACAATAGCCAGGGACAAGCCAGTGAGTACTTTTGAATGTACTCGCAAACATTATGAACACGTGTATAATATAACAATGGGTATTCATGCTCCGAAATATTCTATGATCATAACGTCAGTCACGAAGTAAACAAAATTCATGATGCACGCATGCAGGTTATTCATGTACAACGCGATACGGGAGTAGAAATAGAATGCACCGATCGAGTGTCTGAAGTGATGCCTCGAAAGGAAAATAAATCATGCCTCAGTCGGGTGTCTAAGCGACACCACATAAAGGGCTTATGAATAAAAGAAAATAACAAGCATGCCACAGTCGGGCGTCTGAGCGACACCACATAAAGGGCTTATGAATAAAAGAAAATAACAAGCATGCCACAGTCGGGCGTATGAGCGACACCACATAAAGGGCTTATAAGAAAATAATCGCAGCGAGTATCCAGGAGGTAGAACCATCCCAGGGATACTCAATAATTCAAATAATGTAAATGATTAGTCCATAATAATAATAATCATAATCCTCATATGCCACACGTCATAATCAATGTTCTGGTTTAGCCGTTTTTCCTCCAAAGACCGATACTAAGACCGACACTTGACCCATCCCAGACTGTAGTCCTTAACCATGGACACGGCTATTAGAATAGATGTATAATCTCTGCAGAGGGTGTACTCTTTACCCACGAGTATCGGATTTCTTTAGTCCATCGGGACTAATTCCATCTACGGTCTTTTAATTGAAAACACGCCTGACCCGCACACTCCAGCTTAACTTACCGGCGTCTGGAATCACCCACGACACCTGTCAAGCAAAACTCTAAGTGAGGAGGCTACAACCTCGAGTTAGCATGGGATCAAATTTATATCGCGCACTCTAAGGGGTGCCCCCCTCTCGGTCCCAACCGGAAACACCCATGCCCCCGGACCAGGTGGCATGCCTACCGGATGCTTCCGGTGTCTTCCACCATGGCCTCTCTGTACGGTGTGTGCTAGGAAGGGGTTGACAACTTACTGAACCGTACCCTACCTGCGGCAGGGACAAGTGGTAGTACGAAACAAGTATGGGGGTTACTGGAACAAGACTCGATCTACGGCCGACTCAGGAGGTTCAAGTATTCCCTGTATGATTAGCATAACAAATATATTTCAACTAACAGACATAATCACCGCTCATCATACCTCATCATGCCATACCGGACACACTCGTCTCGACGAGGAACTAGGGACAAGCTCGTGTCTACCCAAGACAGCGACTTTCCTGGCTTTCTTCCGGTATGCACGAAAAGCTCACGAGGATGATTACTATCACCAGCATATCCATTTCTAACAGCAAAGAATCGCATTATGCACTCACGCGTATGATCGTATCGTCACATAAAATAACGAATGCTCCATGCCAAGGTGGTGTTGTGACCATATCAAACAACACACAAAAATATTATGCCAGGGTTCAGAATGCTTGCCTTCAGTTTGTGGAGAGGAAGGGTGCATTCCAAAACTTTTGAAAGTTTTCTTCTCTCCCCATTTCCTATTTAAAAAAATATATTCAAATAGCATATATTTCTAAAACAGTACAAAAAGTTGTCCTGAATATTTTTGAAATAAATCTTAAAATAAACTAGATGAAATTTGAGAGAGGTAGGAAAAAGAATTAATTCTTTTGGAGTTGTATTTTAAAAGATATAGCCAGTCAAAGTTCTGTTTTTAATAAAAACCAGAAAAAGAAAACGTTTCGGGGGAAAATACGTTTTCGAAGCAGAGGAGACGTACTTCAGGGGTTTACGCGTCCACTTAAACACGTGGTGGCGGGGCTGGGTCACTGACAGTGGGTCCAGCGGGCCCACTGGTCAGGTTTGACTAGTCCCCCGCCTTCTTCCTTCTCTGTCCGAGCCGAGGCGGGGGCTTCGGCGATCCTCGCCGGCGAACGGTGCTCCTCGATGGCATCCGAGGGCGGGGATGGATCCGTGGTTCCAGGGCGGTCCTCCCGGTGGTCGTTGGGTCGTCGGGGGTGGAAGGAGTTGCCGGCGGCGAGCTCCGCGGCGGAGGAGGCTTCGGGTGATTTTGGGGGTTTGGGCTCTGGTGGTTCCCGCTCGAGGTTGAGGTGCTGGATAGCTCCGCAAGATCAAGGGGAAACGGGTGGTGGTGTTGGATGGACGGGGGAAGGTCTGGTTGCGACGAACGGCACCGGAAGGCGGCGGCGGCCGAACCGGCCGGAGTCGGGGAAGACGGCTACCAACCGCCGATTGCTTGCTGAGGGGGTGCTATGGGGGTGGCCTGGGGTCGCATGAGTGCTCGGAGGAGCTCGGGGGCCTCCTATTTATAGGGGTCGAGGTCGATTCCCGCGGAGGCCGTGGATAAGAACGCCGGCGACCGCCGTTCTGTAGCTGCAGGACGACGTGGCGGCAACGAGCGCGTGTCGACGGGCTTGTGGATGAGCTCGGGCTGTTCCAGGGGGCAGCTGGCGCGCGTGGGTGGCTTGGGCGGCGCCGTCCATGGCAGAGCCTGCTGTGGCCGGCCGCTAGCCGCCGTGGCCGACCTGCCGGCGGCACTGTGGGGCTCCAGGGGCGGCTCTGCGGCGAGGGAAGGGGCGGGCGTGCTGGCTGCGGGTGACCAAGGGCCAGAACGGGTGCGGGGAGGGCGGTAGTGCGACGCGGCGGCTCGGTGCGCGCGCGTGCAAAACGTGCGCTCTGGGCGCGCCCAGAGCACGCACGCTAGCTGCTCGACGAAATGCCAATGCATGCCATAGGGCTTGGGTGAGGCTGGCAATTAGCAGACCTAGGTTAGGAGTAGCTAGGATCTTAGTGGACAAGGCCGCTGGGTCAGTGGATTAAGTACACGGTGAAAACTAAAAACCATGACAAAACTGACTATGCACACCAAGTGTTTGACAAAATGACAAGGGCTTCCAGACAACTCTTGGAGTGGCCAAAATCTCCAGATCAGGGTCTCCCTAGATGTAGGTGATGATGGCAAGATCATTTGGGCAAAACCATAAACTTGCTAGTGCAAGTTTTGTAAACCTTCAGTTATGGACAGAAAGAAAGAGGCCTCATTGTATGCACTTAAAATCCTCCAATGGGTCCACTCTTCTGGACTTAACGGTTTTGCAGGGTGGTCTATAAATAGGAAAGAGCTCATGGTTACTAGAGCAAGATAATTTAGGGTTGTAGTACAAATCACTAAGCTGGACCAGATTGAAGATGAGGATAATTTTCTCAAAATTTTCAAAGAACACTCATGGGTTTTTGCATAAAGTTGAATTATATGCATCTACTGACATCTCCAAACACTTGGAAGAAGTTTTAGGGAAATATTTAAATAGGTTGTAGTGCAAAAATACCTACTGGACCAGATTTGAAAATTTGGTGTAGAGCTCAAAATCTTCAAATGACCAAAAGAATTTTTACATAAAAGTGATGTGGAAACATCACATGACATCCCCAAATTTTGGTGAAAATTTTAAATGCATTTATCAAATGGTTGCAGTGCAAAAGAGGCTCCAAATTTATGAAAAATCATTCTAAAAGAATAAGGCTCAGGAAAAACTATCATGCAGATAAATCCACTGATAAAGAATTGTTTTATTGAGTGAGTATACAAGTCCAATAATATTTTTGGAAAGTTTCCACTTGAGGTAAAAACCCACAATATTAAAGAGAGGAGGGGTTCTGAAATCAAAAGATAAATCCAGAAAAATGGAAAATTTAATTTCCTGGCAAAATTTTAATTAATAAAACAAGGTCAAAAATTTTGGGGTGTTACACAAACAGAGTGTCACTAGTATGCCTCTACTTGACTAGCTCGTTAATCAAAGATGGTTATGTTTCCTAACCATGGACAAAGAGTTGTTATTTTATTAACGGGATCACATCATTAGGAGAATGATGTGGTTGACTTGACCCATTCCGTTAGCTTAGCACTCGATCGTTTAGTATGTTGCTACTGCTTTCTTCATGACTTATACATGTTCCTATGACTATGAGATTATGCAACTCCCGTTTAACGGAGGAACACTTTGTGTGCTACCAAACGTCACAATGTAACTGGGTGATTATAAAGGTGCCCTACAGGTGTCTCCGAAGGTACTTGTTGGGTTGGTGTATTTCGAGATTAGGATTTGTCACTCCGATTGTCGGAGAGGTATCTCTGGGCCCACTCAGTAATGCACATCACTATAAGCCTTGCAAGCATTGTAAATAATGAGTTAGTTGCGGGATGATGTATTACGGAACGAGTAAAGAGACTTGCCGGTAACGAGATTGAACTAGGTATTGAGATACCGACGGTCGAATCTCGGGCAAGTAACATACCGATGACAAAGGGAACAACGTATGTTGTTATGTGGTCTGACCGATAAAGATCTTCGTAGAATATATGGGAGCCAATATGAGCATCCAGGTTCCGCTATTGGTTATTGACCGGAGTCGTGTCTCGGTCATGTCTACATAGTTCTCGAACCCGTAGGTCCGCACGCTTAAAGTTTCGATGACGGTTTTATTATGAGTTTATGAGTTTTGATGTACAGAAGGTTGTTCGGAGTCCCGGATGTGATCATAGACATGACGAGGAATCTCGAAATGGTCGAGACATGAAGATTGATATATTGGAAGCCTATATTTGGATATCGGAAGTGTTCCGGGTGAAATCGGGATTTTACCGGAGTACCGAGGGGTTACCGGAAACCCCCGGGGGCTTAATGGGCCATAGTGGGCCTTTGTGGAGAAGAGGAGAGGCGGCCAGGGCAGGGCCACGCGCCCCTCCCCCTAGTCCGAATAGGACAAGGAGAGGGGGGCGGCGCCCCCCCCCCTTTCCTTCCTCTCTCCCTCCTCTTTCCCCCTCCACTCCTAATCCAACAAGGAAAAGGGAGGGAGTCCTACTCCCGGTGGGAGTATGACTCCTCCTGGCGCGCCCCCTCCTGGCCGGCCGCACCTCCCCCCTTCCTCCTTTATATATGGAGGAGGGGGGCACCCCAAAGACACAACAATTGATTTGATCTTTTAGCCGTGTGTGGTGCCCCCCTCCACCATAGTCCACCTCGATAATACTGTAGCGGTGCTTAGGCGAAGCCCTGCGTCGGTAGAACATCATCATCGTCACCACGCCGTTGTGCTGACGAAACTCTCCCTCAACACTCGACTGGTTCGGAGTTTGAGGGACGGCATCGGACTGAACGTGTGCTGAACTCGGAGGTGCCGTGCGTTCGGTACTTGATCGGTCGGATCGTGAAGACGTTCGAGTACATCAACCGTGTTGTGCTAACGCTTCCGCTTTCGGTCTACGAGGGTACGTAGACAACACTCTCCCCTCTCGTTGCTATGCATCACCATGATCTTGCGTGTGCGTAGGAAATTTTTGAAATTACTATGTTCCCCAACATGGAAGACAAAGAAAGAAATGTATCTTTGCTCTTGACCAGGAGGAATGCCGTATTGAGGGGGAAGCACCGCTCAGAGACATTATTACTAAATACTACAAAGAGCTTTTTGGCCCTTCCACTGAAACACATTTTGAGCTGGATGAGTCTATCACTCATGACATCCCTCATGTTTCGGAAGCGGAAAATGAATTCTTAACCACTCCATTTTCTGAAGAGGAAATTCGAACCGCGGTGTTTCAAATGGAACACAACAAGGCTCCGGGACCGGATGGTTTTCCGGCAGAGTTTTATCAATCCATTTGGGACGTGATCAAGGCGGACTTGATTCAGTTGTTTAACCAACTGTGTACCGAAGACCTTGATATTTCCCGCTTAAACTTTGGGGAGATTGTCCTACTGCCTAAGTTTAAGGAGGCCAGTCGTATTCAACAATATCGACCGATTTGCCTTCTCAATGTAAGCTTCAAAATCTTTACAAAGGTCGCAACTAACCGGTTGAACGGGGTGGCTGACCATGTCGTCAAGCCCACTCAAACAGCATTCATCCAAGGACGCAACATACTAGATGGTGTGGTTGTGCTGCATGAAACGGTACATGAGCTTCACCGCAAAAAGTTGAATGGAGTGATCTTTAAAATAGATTTTGAAAAAGCCTATGATAAAGTTAAATGGCCCTTTTTTTAAAAACTTTACGCATGAAGGGGTTTTCACCAAAATGGTGTCGATGGGTTGAGAGTTTTGTTTCTGGAGGTAGTGTGGCCATCAAAGTTAACGATGAGGTTGGCAACTATTTTCAGACAAGGAAGGGGCTTCGCCAAGGGGACCCCGCATCACCCATTTTGTTTAACATTGTAGCTGACATGCTAGCTACCCTTGTTGAGTGGGCTAAGGTGGCCGGTCAGGTTAGCGGCATCATTCCTCATTTGGTAGAGGAGGGTTTATCTATCCTACAATATGCGGATGACACGATACTTTTCTTGGATCATGATCTAGATAAAGCAAGAAACCTCAAGCTGCTTTTATGTGCATTTGAGGAACTTTCTGGCCTCTAGATTAATTTTCATAAGAGCGAACTTTTTCGCTTCGGGGATGCTGCAGAATATGCACCTGAGTATGCTGACATTTTTGGATGCCAGCTCGGCAGTTCCCGATTCGGTATCTGGGTATTCCCATACACTATCGGCGTTTAACTATCGCTGAGTGGAAGCACGTGGAAGAGAGACTTGAGAAAAGGCTAGCCAGTTGGAAAGCCAAACTCTTGTCATATGTGGGGCGATTGATCTTGATCAATTCTGTCCTAAGCAACATGGTTTTATATATGTTGTCATTCTGCCATCTACCGAAAGGGGTTCTTCAGCGTCTTGATTACTTTAGATCTAGGTTTTTTTGGCAGTGTGATAATGAATCAAAGAAATATCGACTGGCTAGGTGGACTGTATTATGTCGACCTAAAAGTCAAGGGGGACTTGGAATTCAGGACCTTGAGATTAAAACAATTGCTCTTCTCAGCAAATGGGTTTATAAACTACTCACTGAGAATGGAGTATGGCAGGAAATCATTCGTAATAAGTACGTAGAATCCAAAGCCATTTCTCAAGTCCATTGGAAACCTGGTGACTCACATTTTTGGTCTGGTGTCATGAAGGCCAAGGAATTCTTTTTCCAATTTGGGACTTTCTCGGTTAGGGACGGTTCCCAGGTTCGATTCTGGGAAGACACCTGGCTAGGGACCACACCACTCATGGTGCAATACGCGAGTTTGTATAGTATTGTTAGACATAAATTTGTCACCATCAAACAAGTTTTGGGACAAGAAAACCCTGATATTTCTTTCCGTAGGGACCTTTTAGGACCTCGCCTGGCAGCTTGGAATGAGCTACTCATACGTCTAGAGGCTATTCAGCTGTCAGATGAACCGGACATCTTTCGATGGAATTTGCATCAGAATGGCAAGTTTACAGTCAAATCCATGTATGATGCAATGGTTCATTGTGATGTTCCGGTTGATAACAGGAAATTGTGGAAGCTTAAAATCCCTCTAAGAGTGAAGATATTCCTCTGGTTCCTAAACAGAGAGGTCATCTTAACTAGAGATAATCTGGCACGACGCAACTGGCAAGGCACCAAGGCGTGTGTCTTTTGCCAACATGACGAGTCTATTAAGCACTTATTTTTTGAGTGTAAGTTCGCTCGGGCGGTTTGGGCTATAGTTCAAATAGCTTCAAATTTATACCCCCCACGTAGTGCTCGTAACATGTTGGGCAATTGGTTGAGGGGTATTATTAAACAATTTTCTGCATATATTCTTGTGGGGGCGGCTGCCTTATGGTGGGCATTGTGGCTTACCAGGAATGATGTGGTTTTTAATAAAAAATGTGTTTCATCTCCTATGTAGGTTATTCATGTATGTACGTGATGGCTCTGTACTTGGTCTATCCTGCAGAGGCCGGAGGATAGGGACCTTTTTATGATGGCGTCTACGTGGCTGGAGCGTACGGCCAGGGAGGTTTTCTCCCCATGGATGGCGTTGTGATCTCCGTATAGGATCTGCCACATCATAGGCTGGACTAATTTATCTTTTTAAGTTGTAAAACGTTTTTATTTTTTGGGTCAGTTGGACTTTTTGGCTGTGTGCATCAAGTTATGCAGAGGCCGGGCATTCTTTAGATGCGATTGTATCACCTTAATATATCAATTCAATGAAATGTCCTTTATCGAAAAAGTAATTGATATTCACATGATACTGACGACACCATTCATTACTATTTGTACAGCTAGCATACCATGTCTAAAGAAGAACATGTCAAAACGGGCAGCTTGAAAGAACCCATAGAGGACATTCTACACCCCAAGCACAAATTAAGTTGCATACTGCTATTTCATCCTCTTGATCCGACGAACAAGCCGTAGCCCGTAGCCAGTGTCCATGATCTTAATTATTTTGCATTCCATCAAGTTTGCCACACTTCACGTTCAAAACAAAAAAACATCTGCCACACACAAACTTTACACTTTTGTAGCTCTTACGAGGCACATGCAGTACAACTTATTAACCCAAAAGTAACTGGCCGAACAATTCCTCCCCAAAAGAATCCAATATAGCTCCTCCAAATTTAGTCCTCTCAATGCTACCGCCCACCAAGCGAGACATGAAAAAGGCCGGCCAATCGATCTCAAACGGGATAGCTCTGACAACAACACCGCAAAACCAGCTTTGGACAATCTCCATTGCCCCAGTTTGGAGATCAAGAATGTGCGTGCAACCTTTGTTGTCCTTGAGGAGCAATGCACCACCCATCTCACCCAGGCAGATGCATTGCGCCGGGACGACCCAACCTTGTTGGGGTCGGTTTAGCTCAATCGTCTTAGTGTGGAGCCAGTCTATAGTGCCATCTTCACTCATGTCACCTTGACATGTCCAGATCTCCAGCGAGAGGAATTTATAATGTACAGAAAGCAACAACAACTTTCCGTCACCATTGACACTAAGCAGTGATGTACCAGAGCATCTGCAACCGGTGTTGCTCAGTGTGACCGGGAGCTTTGTAAGAGAGACGTGGGCGGTCTCAAGGCTTACTTCTAGTGCGTAGTCTTTTGAGACGCTCTTGAATAGCCAATGTGCCGTGCCTTGGCACACGACAGCGTTGGCTTGTATTGGCGCCGCATATACTCGATGCTCCCAAGGGTCGTAGAACTTTACGGGCGTGCTCCACCTTGAATCGGAGGACGTGAAGATGCATAGCTTGTACCCTGGCAGATCACCAACTTGGAAGGTACCAATGATTAGCACCTTGAAGAGGGCTGGGTAGGTTGACGACGTCGGAGCCGGGCATCGCCGTTCGTTCGGGCAACGATCCGCATCTGTTATAATGGCGCATCCGGTGATTCTGAGGTGCCCATTGGTGTCCAGCAGCGGTAGCACACGACTTGTGCGGGCGAGCGGGTCGAACAGGGCCAATCTGTTGAATCTACAGGACGCGTCGATTAGTTCGTTGTGTGGGACGAGTCGCACGAGGAGAAGACCGTGGCGCGAGCCGAGCAGTGCCGCCAGGATGGCCTGATCGTCAGGGACGACGTCGGAGTAGGGGCGGCGAGGGCCGAGAGGAGACCACGGTGCCGGGACGAAGGACGGGGGCATCACGGGCGGAGGGGCGCTCCATATTTCTTGTCGTCCCTGGAGGTCATGGCGCCGTTGCTCGGCGAAGAAGCCAATGAGGGAGGACGGGTGGCGCACGCCCTCCGGCCAGCAGCGGCGGAGGAAAGAAGCGTCGGCTATGAGGCGGCGCCATCGCGTGCACGTCACGGCGCAGCGGAAGAGGTCCGGGATGCCCGCCACGCGCTCCAGGATCGCCAGGACGACGTCGTCCGGCAGCTTCTCCATCGATCGTCCGTCGGCCGGCGCGCGGTAGTTGTGAGCGATCTGGACATGCGATCAGAGGCAAGCGCAGATTGGAGTCTGTTTCTGCTAGTATACCTTTTGCGTGAGGGTTTTTGCTGTTCTCTTTCCAACTTGTATTTGCCCTGATCGTGTTACAATTAACTTTTTGATCGGCACTTGGGAAAAGGGTACCGAGAAGCCCGTGCGTGGTATTTTTGTTTTAGAAACATTTATAACTTTATTCATACTCATAACAATTATAGATACACTGATTTGGATCTAAGATCCAAGAAAATACAAAGTAACTCACATGACTAAGAATTGCAATGAAATATCTTGAAAACACCTTCTTCATGGCGTCAATCTCTGCTCGAAGAAATACTCCAAAGATTTCGGTAAAGAGCCTACAATTAGACTGGAGCAACGATGTAGTCACTCTTTCACCCGCACGAACATCATCAATAATGGTTTTTGAAAGCGCCTTGAGTCGCCCATCCAAAGAGATGTGAAGCCTTGATCGATGAACGTACTTGGGCCGGGGATGATCCCCTAGAAGTGCTGGCCGTCGAATCATCATATCTTCACCATGTTGCCGATGAAAGATTTCACCTCCACAAAGGATCAGACCAACAAAAATGGCTTGACACAGCAACATAAACTCATTAGATCTGAATAATAGGATCTGAGAGGACAGAAAACTCTCTAATCTCATGGCGCCGCCAAAAAAAAGAAAGAAAACTTATTCTCACAAAACTATGATGATCACTAAACGATGATGAAGAACATAGAGATCTTGA
>NC_057796.1:445832657-445833372 GCF_018294505.1 Triticum aestivum
AGGAGACCTAATTTCTCAGATGGCAAAGGTGGCGACGGCGGCGCGAGAAACCCTAAGGGAGGACGGAGTGAGCGGTGGTGTCTGGCCATGGTAGATGGTGCGTGGTACTATTATTTGTTTGAGATTGGGTTTCCTTGTTTACTTCAGAAAATCTCCGTGGAAACTTCTAATATCCAAGTGAAGGCTCCCTTTTGCGTATCAATATAACAAGGTTTTGGATTCTAGATGCAACAAAGTTCTCTTGGGCCACTGGGATTTCCGATTACCATGCTAATCGGAAAATAGCCGGAGGGTAACCGAATGAATTTTTAATAATGAATTTTGAATCTGAACAAACTTCAGCCAAATTGAAAAGTTTGGGACTTTCTTGCTCGGTAAGGTTGTTCCTCAAGGGGTACCGAGATTTGTGGTTACCAAGTAACCAAAACCCTGACATATACTACTAGTTTATTACACGAGAAATATAGGCGTGACCATGTGTGATCGGCTTGGGACGGCATGATCAACCCTGTGTGCCATGGTGAATTGATGATCGCGGGGCACGCTGGCATCACGTTGGGGTGGACATCATTGTGCCAATGGTGTCCAAGTGTGATCTGGATGATAAAAGTATTCAAATTGACTCAATAATGTCCCTGCAAAAAAATTGACAGTATAATGCACCCCAACTGTGATTAGCAAAAAAAAAGCACCCCCAACTGTTTTTACTCACTTT
>NC_057796.1:446133815-446215966 GCF_018294505.1 Triticum aestivum
GACGCCCAAGGCTTAGATCTGCTGCCCTCCCTTCCCCCCACTATATATAGGGCAAGGGAGAGGGGGGCGCAGCCTTGCCCCTTCCTCCAAGGAAGGGTGCGGCCAGGGGGGAGTCCTTCCCCCCCAAGGCACCTCGGAGGTGCCTTCCCCCTTAGGACTCTCCCTTCTTTCTTATCTCTTGCACATGGGCCTCTTGGGGCTGGTGCCCTTGCCCATATAGGCCAAGGCCACCCCTTACAGCCATTGGGCCCCCCGGGGCTGGTGACCCCGACCCCTTTCGCACTCCCGGTACAATACCGATAAAGCGCGAAACTTTTCCGGCGACCAAAATAAGACTTCCCATATATAAATCTTACCTCCGGACCATTCCGGAACCTCTCGTGACGTCCGGGATCTTCATCGAGACTCTGAACAAAACTTTCGGGTTCCGCATACATATATCTCTACAACCCTAGCATCACCGGACCTTAAGTGTGTAGACCCTACGGGTTCGGGAGACATGCAGACATGACCGAGACGCCTCTCCGGTCAATAACCAACAGCGGGATCTGGATACCCATGTTGGCTCCCACATGTTCCACGATGATATCATCGGATGAACCACGGTGTCGAGGATTCAATCAATCCGTATGCAATTCCCTTTGTCAATCGGTATGTTACTTGCCCGAGATTCGATCGTCGGTATCCCAATACCTTGTTCAATCTCGTTACCGGCAAGTCTCTTTACTCGTACCACAATGCATGATCCCGTGACTAACGCCTTAGTCACATTGAGCTCATTATGATGATGCATTACCGAGTGGGCCCAGAGATACCTCTCCGTCACACGGAGTGACAAATCCCAGTCTCGATCCGTGCCAACCCAACAGACACTTTCGGAGATACCCGTAATGCACCTTTATAGTCACCCAGTTACGTTGTGACGTTTGGCACACCCAAAGCACTCCTACGGTATCCGGGAGTTGCACGATCTCATGGTCTAAGGAAAAGATACTTGACATTGGAAAAGCTCTAGCAAACGAAACTACACGATCTTTTATGCTATGCTTAAGTTGGGTCTTGTCCATCACATCATTCTCTTAATGATGTGATCCCGTTATCAATGACATCCAATGTCCATAGTCAGGAAGCCATGACTATCTGTTGATCAACGAGCTAGTCAACTAGAGGCTTACTAGGGACAGGTTGTGGTCTATGTATTCACACATGTATTACGATTTCCAGACAATACAATTATAGCATGAATAATAGACAATTACCATGAACAAAGAAATATAATAATAACCATTTATTATTGCCTCTAGGGCATATTTCCAATAACCACAACCACTTGACTCAACTGGGAGTTAATATTCCTGATGATAGTGTCACTGACAGAGTTCTTCAATCACTGCCACCAAGCTACAAGAGCTTCGTGATGAACTATAATATGCAATGGATGGATAAGACAATTCCCGAGCACTCCGCAATGCTAAAGGCCGCGGAGGTAGAAATCAAGAAAGAGCATCAAGTGTTGATGGTCAACAAGACCACCAGTTTCAAGAAAAAGGGTAAAGGGAAGAAGGGGAACTTCAAGAAGAACAGCAAGCAAGTTGCTGCTCAAGTGAAGAATCCCAAGTCTGGACCTAAGCCTGAGACTGAGTGCTTCTACTCCAAAGGGACTGGTCACTGGAAGGGGAACTGCCCCAGGTATTTGGCAGAGAAGAAGGATGGCAAACTGAAAGGTATATTTGATATACATGTTATTGATGTGTACCTTACTAATGCTCGCAGTAGCGCCTGGTTATTTGATACTGGTTCTGTTGCTAATATTTGCAACTCGAAACAGGGGCTATGGATTAAACGAAGATTGGCTAAGGATGAGGTGACGATGCGCGTGGGAAATGGTTCCAAAGTCGATGTGATCGCCGTCGGCACGCTACCTCTACATCTACCTTCGGGATTAGCTTTAGACCTAAATAATTGTTATTTGGTGCCAGCGTTGAGCATGAACATTATATCTGGATCTTGTTTGATGCGAGACGATTATTCATTTAAATCAGAGAATAATGGTTGTTCTATTTATATGAGTAATATCTTTTATGGTCATGCACCCTTGATGAGTGGTCTATTTTTACTAAATCTTGATAGTAGTGATACACATGTTCATAGTATTGAAGCCAAAAGATATAAGTTTAACAATGATAGTGCAACTTATTTGTGGCACTGCCGTTTAGGTCATATTGGTGTAAAGCGCATGAAGAAACTCCATGCTGATGGGCTTTTGGAATCACATGATGCTTGTGATGTTGGGGAACGCAGTAATTTCAAAACAATTCATACGCACACGCAAGATCCATCTAGGTGATGCATAGCAACGAGAGGGGAGAGTGTTGTCCATGTACCCTCGTAGACCGAAAGCGGAAGCGTTATGACAACGCGGTTGATGTAGTCGTACCTCTTCACGATCCGACCGATCCTAGTACCGAAAGTATGGCACCTCCGCGATCTGCACACGTTCAGCTCGGTGACGTCCCACGAACTCTAGATCCAGCTGAATGTCGAGGGAGATCTTCGTCAGCACGACGGCGTGATCACTGTGATGATGAAGTTACCGACGCAGGGCTTCGCCTAAGCACTACAACGATATGACCGAGGTGGAAATCTGTGGAGGGGGGCACCGCACACGGCTAAACAATCAACTTGTGTGTTCTAGGGTGCCTCCCTCCCCACGTATATAAAGGAGGGAGGGGGAGGCCGTCCGGCCCTCCTTGGCGCGCCTCCAAGAGGGGAATCCTACTAGGACTCCAAGTCCTAGTAGGTTTCCACCAAAAGGGAGAGAGGGGGAAGGAAGGAGAGGGAGAGGGGGAAAGGAAGGGGGGCGCCGCCCCCCCTTCCTTGTCTTATTCGGACTCAAGGGGGAGGGAGCGCGCGGCCTGCCCTGGCCGCCCCTCTCTCTCTCCACTAAGGCCCATCGAGGCCCATTAGTTCCCCCGCACTCCGGTTTTATCCAAAACCTCCCGGAACCCTTCCAGTGTCCGAACATAGCCGTCCAATATATCAATCTTTATGTCTCGACCATTTCGAGACTCCTCGTCATGTCCGTGATCACATCCGGGACTCCGAACTACATTCGGTACATCAAAATACATAAACTCATAATACTGATCGTCACCGAACGTTAAGCGTGCGGACTCTACGGGTTCGAGAACTATGTAGACATGACCGAGACTCGTCTCCCGTCAATAACCAATAACGGAACCTGGATGCTCATATTGGTTCCTACATATTCTACGAAGATCTTTATCGGTCAAACTGCATAACAACATACATTGTTCCCTTTGTCATCGGTATGTTACTTGCCCGAGATTCGATCGTCGGTATCTCAATACCTAGTTCAATCTCGTTACCGGCAAGTCTCTTTACTCGTTATGTAATGCATCATCCTGCAACTAACTCATTAGTCACATTGCTTGCAAGGCTTATAGTGATGTGCATTACCGAGAGGCCCCAGAGATACCTCTCTGATACTCGGAGTGACAAATCCTAATCTCGATCTATGCCAACTTAACAAACACCATCGGAGACACCTGTAGAGCATCTTTATAATCACCCAGTTACGTTGTGACGTTTGATAGCACACTAAGTGTTCCTCCGGTTTTTAGGAGTTGCATAATCTCATAGTCATAGGAACATGTATAAGTCATGAAGAAAGCAATAGCAACAAACTAAACGATCATCGTGCTGAGCTAACGGATGGGTCAAGTCAATCACATCATTCTCTAATGATGTGATCCCGTTAATCAAATGACAACTCATGTCTATGGCTGGGAAACATAACCATCTTTGATTCAACGAGCTAGTCAAGTAGAGGCATACTAATGACACTCTGTTTGTCTATGTATTCACACATGTACTAACACTACAAAAAAATACACTTCCGTGATGATACGTGTTTGTCACAGTAGGTCGCGTTTCTTGTTATGCATGTACATCCATGACGATTTTATGACAAAATCAAGATAGTCATACCTGTGCTGTCGTAGAAGTGTTCCATGACATTACCAAAATTATCATCACGGAAGTGTCCACTTCCATGACGATAAATCGCGCGTCACAGAAGTGCTTTCGTCAAGGGTGACCGACACGTGGCATCCACCGTAATGGAACGCCGTTAAGCTATGGGGTCCGGTTTTGGATCCGATAACCCGTTAACAGCCCGGACCAATGGGGATTTTCCACGTGTAAAATCATCATTGGCCGGAGGAAACACGTGTTGCCTCACCGTTGGGACAGATGTCATCCACTCATTGGACAGGAGGCGCCTATGATAGGTCGACACGTGGCACGGACCAACAGTGGCCCATTCCGGTGAAAAAGGCCCGCCCAGTAAAAAATAGCAGGCCGGCCCATATAAGGCCTACTTGTGGTAGGTCCATTTAAGCCCATGGCCCATACGAGATGTGCCAATTTGGCCCATCAATGACCCGTTAAAGATTTGACACCATTGCAGCCCATCGTCAGTTCGAGCCCGTTAACAGCCCACTATATATTTGGGCTCAATATCGGCCCGATGAGATTTCGGCCTGTTAACGGCCCATTCAGTGGATGGGCCAATTTTCACGATGTACATCTTTCTGCCTGTTGACGGCCCATAAATCAATTGGGCCATTTGTAGTCGGACCTGAGTTTCGGCCTTTTAGCGACCCATTTAAGTGTTGGGCCAATTTCTGGCCCGGTGTGTCTTTCAGCCTGGTGACGGCCGATATATCTGTTGGGCCATTTGTAGTCGGACCTGCGTTTTGGCCTTTTAGTGACCCATTTAAGTGTTGGGCCAATTCCCGGCCCTGTGTGCCTTTCAGCCTGTTAACGGACCATAAATGAGATGGGCCATTTGTAGTCGGACCTGAGTTTTGGCCTTTTAACGGCCCATGCTCTTCATGGTCCAATACCAGCCCGGTTTCTCTTTCGGCCTGCTAAAGGCCCACAACACAGTTGGGCCATTTACAATACGACCTGACTTTCGGCCTCTTAGCGGCCCATGCTCTTCATGGTCCAGTACAAGCCCGCTGTCTCTTTCGGCCTGCTAAAGGCCCACAGTATAGTTGGGCCATATGTAGCCCAAACTTAGTAACGACCTGTTAACGGCCCGTGAAATCAATTGGGCCCACCTGTTGCCCGCTTCGATGTCGGCCTATTAATGACCCGGGAGTTAAGAGGGCCGACCATTAACTTTCGGCCTGGTAATGGCCCATTAACTTAATGGGCCCACTATAGTTCGTACACGTCTTTAGGCCAAATTAGATAATTTGAGCCCATTACGACAAGCAATTATGCACAGGACCAAAACCGATCAAGCAAAGGTACGGCATACAGGGAAAAACATTGCACATCCAGCATATATTACAGGAAATTTCATCCACTGGGCAATCAAAGATTGATGCCAGTGCAAATAAATGAACAGAACCTAACGATCTACAACGTCACAATCTGCAACCTCAACACGGATGACGCTCATAAGCATGTGGGCAAGTTCTTGCTGCTTTGCTACACTATCTCTGAAAACGTTGATCAGTTGTTGTGTCGCACGACTCTGCACCTCTGATTGCTCCACCATTTCCATCATTCCTTCAGCCATTAATTGGTTCACAAACATACATTTTTTCCGTTGCATTCGAGACAGAGGATACTGAACAGATTCAGATGGCGATTTTGACAGGCTTGTATTATTGATAGTGGAGAGTGTCTCGACCACTGCATCATAACATAAATTAGGAGGGGAACCAAACAGATTAATCATGAGTTATTGGCATATTACCTGGCCTAGATTTATTGGAAAGAAACAATGGGGTTGCCTTGTTGTTTTCAGAGTTTGTCTTCTTATCTTCAGCAACCTGCACCAAATTAGGACACTAGCATTTCTATCATTGGCCAAGTCAGATAATAGGAAAGCAACATTGGCACAATGAACGTTTGGGAAACTAGCCAACACCAAATTAACACAATATGGCACAGATATCATCAGCCAGGTAAGGTAATACAAAAGCAACATTGACATAATGAATGGATGGGCAACCAGAGTAGCACTACAATTCAGTAATGTGCATGATATGAGATAGTACACTCATGCAGCTCAGTATGTAAAACTACCATGCAGGTTTCTTTACAAAAATCAACATTGGTGCCTTTAACATTTTGCTACAACTAATTTTAGATCAGATAAAGGTTGGATTCACGCCGATTAACAAAATACATGCTGATGTAAAAATATAGTGATATACAACAGGTACTTACATCAGCATTGGAGCACAGAGAATTCCCGCAAGATATTTTCCTCGAATACAATCCCAATGAAGGAAGTCTTCTATCATTTAACCTTATTTTCTAAAAGAGAGATGGGTAAGAAACATGTAGAAAATATGATCAGAATGCTATAAAATTTTATGATGCGAGGATACGCACACGCTTCTTAGAATGGAGTTGACATTCTTTTGCTGGACTGGAGCGGACTAGTTCTTTGGCCACTGAAATCTGCTTATTATCAATGGGAGTTGGGTTTCTCTGTGCTGGAGCAGTATCTATGAAAAATGGAGTAGGTTTATTATCTCCTAGCGTTTGGATCTTTTGCAATGACCTGGTTTGTAACCCTTCAGATTCTAACATAGCCGTCTTCCCCTTGCATGAATTATATAGAAGAATGGTGCTTCAATTATAAAACATGCTATAGTAGAGATGGAATAGGTACTGAAGAATAGAAAGGCATGACATATTGACATGTATTCGCTCCATCCGAAAATAAATGGATGGGTCTAGGCTTATTTCAGTTCTAGATACATCCAGTTTTATCCATTTCTGCGGCATGTAATCTAGACGGAGGGAGTATGATGTAAGAGCTAGGGATACGACAGGGCAACAAAGTAAAAAACACTGATAACCCACTGCAGAACCAAAGTAATCAAACCCATTGATATGAGATAGTACACTCATGCAGCTCAGGATGCAAAACTACTAGGCAGTTTTCCTCCATTAATCATGCATTTTACTACAACTAAATTTAGATCAGATAAAGGTTGGATTCACGCCGATTAACAAAATACATGCTGATGTAAAAATATAGTGATATACAAAAGGTACTTACATCTGCATTGGAGCACAGGGAATTCCTGCAAGAATCTTTCCTCACTGATGATACAAGTGCAGAAATTCTTCTATCTGTTAAGCTTATTTTCTAAAAGAGAGATGGGTAAGAAACATGTAGAAAATATGATCAGCATGCTACAAAATTTCATGATGCAAGGATACGCACACGCTTCTTAGAATGGAGTTGACATATTTTTGCTGGACTGGAGCGGACTAGTTCTTTGGCCACTGGAATATGCTTATTATCAGTAGGAGTTGGGTTTCTCTGTGCTGGAGCAGTATCTATAAAAACTGGAGTTGGTTTATTATCTCCTGGCGTTTGGATCTTTTGCAAAGACCTGGTTTGTAACCCTTCAGATTCTAACATAGTCCTCTTCCCCTTGCATGCCTTGTATAGAAGAATGGTGCTTCAATTATAAAGCATGCTGCAACAGAGAGATGGAATAGGTACTGAAGAATATAAAGGCATGACATATTGACATGTATTCCCTCCATCCGGAAAAAAATGGATGGGTCTAGGCATATTTCAGTTCTAGATACATCTTTTTTTATCCATTTCGGCAACATGTAATCCAGACGGAGGGAGTATGGTGTAAGAGCTAGGGATACAACAGGACAACACAGTAAAAAACACTAGTTGAATGTAAAACTGTATGCTAGCGGAATACATACAGAAAAAACTAATGCAGCATACACGTGTATGATTGGGAAACTAAGATGGCATTGCAACAGAGCACTAGAACAACACTTCAATGTAAAACAAACATGGTATGGTAGACAGATGAAGTAGATACTGATGAATAACAATGCATAAGATATTCAGAAGCATGATGTCCAAATTAAGTAGATGGCATTGCGATAGAGTAGAATGACAGTACTTGAATTTGAAACACATGTTATCATGAATGGAATAGGTACTGAAAAACAGGAAGGCATGACATATTTACATGCATGATCAGCATGCTAAGCACATGGCATTGCAACAGAGTAGATACACTCCAGGACATTATATGCATGTTGTACCCATATCACGGGCCAAGTTAGAGCAAGGACCTTGTGGGGTGAAGAGGGTTCAACATCTTTCTGCAAGTCTTCTGAAGAACTTCCTTTACATGGTCCATCATATTGGGTATCATTGACATCAAGTTTATTGGCCTTTACTTTGCTCCGTGAGGTTCTTGTGGATATATCAGTGTGTGCAATTATATCTGACATGCATGGAAGACAACTAGTAGTTAGATTTATGTAATGAGTGCCTATAGGAGATGACATAAATAGTAGGACTGGGGTTAACTAGCAGCAACAGGTCTCAAAAACTAAAGGGAGAACACAGATGAAAGCTACAGAATATGTATCGTTTGTACTCGAGATTAACTAGATGGCACACAAAAGTATTAAAGAACAACATAGGTAATACTAGAAGTGGTATAATACTATAATCACCAGCCTGTGGGATAGCATTGGCTGATGGATGATAACTATGGAACAGCGTTACCTAAAGAACAAGTATCTTAGCTGAACTATGGAACAACGTTAACTCCTGAACAAGACCCGTAAGAGATCAGCATGAATATACAGTGAAATGTGATAATCTATTTTCCATGCTTAGATGAATAACAAAGCCATAAATGTTGCACACAAGTAAGATGAGGGTACAACCTATTTGGCCGCCATCCATAGGAGTGAGCATCATGTGCTGACTTGTCGATGGCCCTGCAGTTGTTGTGGCTGTCCATGTCGGGCACGCGCATTCGATGCAGGGAACTGTTGAGTGGGGACTATAGCTCCCTTCTGGTGTATGCTTCCCTTGTTGGAGCAGCTGCGGTGAGTCGGAAGACGGTGTGGCTGAAGATGCAGATAACGCAGAATGTTAAGAACGACACATCTCTTTGATCTGAAGAAATACACTAAGAGATCAACAACAAGGTACGAGAGTGGTCACACGTCTGTTGACTGAAGACTAAATTGGGGTCACATGATTTTATTTTATTTTATTTTGGTACTGTCCGATTTACGCCGGATGGCTTGATGGCCATCTTGTGCCTCCTGGCTCACACTATTAGGAATCTTCCCCGAAGAGCCAACGACCAACGGCAGAGCAGCCTGCCTCCGCCATTCGTGGCCCCGGCCAAAACCCTGCTCCCCGCCCCACCGCACTGCCGTGGTTACGCCGCCCCCGGGCCAATCCACAAAGACTGCCCATCATCCAGATCCGGCGGCGGCAGTACCTTCAACCCACGCAACTCTAAGATATCCATCTAAGCGCTGCTTTCGCGGTGAACTTGCGGCCCACACCCTTACATTACACACCAGCCAACCGGCAGCCTAGGAGCTCCGCCGCCTCGAGGGGTGCTGCTTCCCATTGGGAAACGATTGGCCCAGAATAAAAATTCAGACAACTGACGCCTAAATAAAGTGATTTGAGATGAGGGTGCGACCTATCTGGCGACATGGTGAAGTAGGCAGGTCCAGCTGCCGAGTTGGTGAGGCCGGCGCGGTTGCGGTGGCGACCAGCGGCAGGGAAACAACGATGTCGCGACGGTCGACGGCTACGGGGAAGCAGCGCCGGGACTCTGGACGGATCCGAAGTTGGAGCCGCTCCGGCGTCGTGAACAACGGCGGGGGTGAATCGGCTCCGGTACGGTTCATGCGGCCGTCGTCGAGGAAGCTCCAGCAGCATGGAGTAAGAGGCACACGACCTAGTGCACGACGGGAAATGGACAGCGTCTCCGACATTAGGGAGGAGGGCGGCTGTGAAATTGGTGCGGTGGGGGCGCCATGGAGGAGGGGCTGAGGTTTCACGGCTCGGGAGAAGGGAGCTTCCGGGGAGAAGGTGATTTGGCGCCCACGAGGTATGAATGGGGGGGAATTGGGAGGGGAGTGGAACCATGTTTTACGGACGCATTTGTCTGGAATGTGAGGGGGAGTTACAGTTCTACCCCTGCCTTTAGGCTTCTCGGCTTGGGTCTGTGTACTGAGGGTTGGGGATTGCTTCTCCCCAAATAGTGGGCGGGAGTGATTTTGGGCGAGGAGGGCATGTTTTCAAATATAGTGGGCGCGAGCGATTTCGGGCGAGGAGAGCATGTTTTGAAATAGTGGGCGCGAGCTATTTCGGGCGAGGAGAGCATGTTTTGCCGACCATGGTTTATGAATTATTCGGCACATGTCATTTCGGCCGAGGAGAAGGCGCGCTTGGATGAAGTTACGAACCTACCCTCGATGTACAACGGGCCAATTAATGCATGTCCCACATAGGATGGTAATTTTGCGTCTCCCATTTATTTGCTCGGGCGAATTCCACCGAGCAGAGGATGTTTAACGGTTCGTTCAAAATTTGGGAGAAGGAGCATCCACGTCTACCTTACCAAGTCGATTCGAATCAAATTTTGAAATATTAGCTTGCCACTTCTTTTTTAGATGGAGAGATGATGCTCGGGAGTAATGTGTTTTTACATGCTCGTTGCTAGCGATTTACTATATGACAAATAGTTGACCCACTCAAAAACGGGAATCAAACCCAAAATGAAATATCTCGATTCAATGAAATAGCTCGTTCACCAGGTAAAAATAGTGAACTAAATCCAAAATTGAACACCTCAATCGAGTAGCATGTTGTACAGTATTATAGTACTCCATGAACATGTTGAAAGTCAAATTAATGAACTTGTTTGATATACGCATATATCCGTTCATGTGTGGATTTTAGACAACATGTTCTCCAATTTAAATATTTGAATGCAAGTTTATATCGAAACATGGTTTATATCAGTCTTTGATGCATAAAACGCGACCTCCCCCTCTCCCGGACTCCTGCTCTCTCTCTCTCTATCTCTTTCTGTCTCGCTGACAATCTTCAATTCTGTCGCACGCATCCAACACACAAACCTTGTTGGTCCCTCTCGCTTTCTCTCCATCTCTCTCTCTCTCTCTCTCTCTCTCTCTCTCTCTATCTATCTATCTATCTATCTATCTATATCTCTCTGTCTCGCTGACAATCTTCAATTCTGTCGCACGCATCCAACACACAAACCTTGTTGGTCCCTCTCGCTTTCTCTCCATCTCTCTCTCTCTCTCTCTCTCTCTCTCTCTCTCTCTCTTTGTGTGTGTGTGGGGGGGGTCTTTCTAGTTCGCATGCATATATATTCCATCTATAGGTCTCTCTCGCACACTATGTATGATTCTCTAGTTCAAGCTAGATATCTTGGGTGCACTCATCGTACGCACAGAAATTCCTTAGCTCATTGCCGGTAACTCTCTCACGCACCACTTGTCGTCTCGGAGCTCTTCCCCCTCTCTCTAAAACTCTCCATCTACCTGGATCACACATACACATGCATATCTCACTCGCACTCGATAGGCCCATCTAAAACTCTATCTCTCTCCCTTGTTCTCTCTCCATCTCACACGCACACATGCACAATCTCATGCCTAGCTTGCCAAGTATGATGGTCTCTCACTCAATTGTAGGCACACGCAGTCCCCCCTATATGTATATGACTAGCTAATCTTAGTCTCCATCACAAACATGTGCATGGTCTATCTCGATTTCTCTCGGGGCATCTTTCTATCGCGCACGCACCTCCCTCGATCTCCAACCATATAGTCCCCTCACGATCTTGAGGGGGTCTCTCTATCACAAACACACCCTCTCGCCCTCCCCATGCGTCCATGTTCTCCATGTGTCCCTCTCGACCTTTGTTTCTTGTTGGCCAGACCTCTATTGGACATGTGCTATAGGGGTGTCTCTCTCCGTTGCAAACAATCACACACTAGCTATCTTCGTGTATCTCCTCGCCTCGCTTTTCTATCTCGGAGATGCATGCATGATATGTTCGCCTAAGAAACGAAAAAACACACTCTCTCTCTCTAATTTATCGTTTGTTGACACTTTCTCTTTCACACACATACTCTTTTTGCACACTTACTCATTCTCCTTCACAGGCACTTGATCTCTCTCGACTTAGGCACTCTCCTCGGTTCGTAGCATATTGATTTATTGAAAAGTCAAACATCACAAAGTTTGACCATGTACGTGGAGAAAAACAATTACATCTAGAACGGCAAACATATACCATTAGATTCACCATGAGATGTAGTTTTGTATGATGTATCTTTGGTATTGAAGATATAAATAACATTTGTGTAAACCTGATCAAAGTTTCCAAAGTTTGACTTCTAAAAAAATTACATGCACTGCATTATCGAGCGGATGGAATATCTCTTTCCCCCTCTCAGCTATCTGACACACCACTCAGCCTTATCGGGGCTCCTCAATCTCTCTCAAACTTTATATCTCCCTGGTTCACACATACACATGTCTCGCTCGCGCTCTACATGTAGACCCATCCAACACTCTCCGCCCTTGTTCTCTCTCTCTCTCTATGTGACACGCACCCCCCTAATAAGTACCATAATCCCTCACTCCATCATAGGCGCAAGCACTCCCCCCCACCCCCTAAGTATCATTATCTCTCACTAGCCATCAGGAACACACGTATTGTCTCCTTCCATCCATACGTCTATCTCGATATCTGTCGGGGTATCTTCTATCGCGCACACACCTTGTCACTCGATCTCCCACCCATGTAGTCCCATCACGATCTCCAGGGGATCTCTCTATGACAAACATACACTCTCTCCTCCCCATGTCTGCATTTTCTCCGTACGTCTCTCTTGACCCCTCTCCCTTGTTTCTCAGACCCCTCTTGGCCACGTGCTAGGGGTCTTGCTCTCTCGGTTGCAAACAACCACACACTATCTCCTCACCTTGCTTCCGTTGTCGAAGATGCATGTGTGATATGTTTGCATAAGACACACACGTTTTTTCTCGACTTTTATCGAGTGTTGTCCATGTCTCTTTCACACACGCACACACAGTTTTTTCACTCACTCTTTCTATTTCTCTCTCTCTCTCTCTCTCTCTCTAGTTAGGGACTCTCTCACGTCCATAAGCATATGGATGTTTTGAAAAGTCAAACCTCAGAAAAGTTTGACCAGGTATATGTGGAGAAAAACATTTACATCAGGAACGATCATTAGATTCATCACAACATGTACTTACTTCATACTATCATTTATCTTTGGTATTGTAGATATAAGTAATTTCTTTATAAACCTGGTCAAAGTTTCAAAAGTTTGACTTTTAAAAAATGTTGGAACTACACTATCAAACGGAGGGAGTAGCTCTTTCTCTCTCTCTCTGCTATCTCTCACGGGCCTCCCCTCTCACACGAACACTCTATACTGACGGATTATACGATCACTGTGTCAGCGTATAGCTCCGTATATTGTTTAGTTAACCGGTCAACCACTCCACATGCTGCCTTGTCAGCTTGTGTTCTGTATCTTCATGTGCTGGCCCATGTGGCAGTGGGTGAAAATAAGTAAACTAGAGGCCCATCTGACACGCGGTGAAGTAAACAAAGTTGAAACCACTCGGGGTAGCACCCCGCACGCTAGTAAATTGAGGGCGCATTGAGGACACACTTCTTCCGCGTGGAGGACGCACTCGCGCATAGTTCACCACTACGCAGTGGCATGCACAGAAGGACGCACTCGCGCACACCCAGCACACAACACACACCAGCACACGTGTACACCGGTGTTGCTGCTGGTTGAGATGGACGGCGAGGCAGCCAACAAGCGGAGGCGGCTCGACCAAAAACCGCATCCGGCGAGCCTGGACTTCATCAGCAGCCTCCCCCAATGACATGCTGCTCGTCATCATCGGCCTCCTCCCCACCAAATCTGCCGTGCGGACCGCCCTGCTCTCCCGGCGGTGGCGCCCCCTCTGGCGCCGCATCCCCCTCAACCTCACTGTCGACAGCTGCCTTTGCGACGGGGATTGCAAACGCATGGCCGCAGTCTCAAGACCCTTTCATCGCACCCTAGGCCAGCCAGACGCCTTGACATCCGCATGTTCAGTACCAACTGCAAGGTCCAACCCAAGTTCGACGAGTGGTTCTTATCCCCCGCCCTAGATCAGCTCGAGGAGCTCAGCTTTGAAGCTGGAAGATGTCGCTCTCTGCCGTCGTCCGCGCTCCACCTCGCGCCAACGCTGCGCCGCGCCAGCTTCAGCTCCTGCTATCTTCCCCAGATTAATGCCGCGCCCGCCCTTCTTCTCCCTCAACTCAAGCAGTTCGACCTCTACGATGTTGTCATCTCGAAGAAGGCTATGGAGCACCTGCTCCGCAGCTATACTGCACTTGAGTACTTTTGTCTTGAGTAGATCCACGGGTTCATTAGCCTCCACATCGCCTCGACGAATCTCCGTTGGTTTTATGTGTCTTGCTGGCCCCGCAACAAGACATCAATTGGGAAGAGATCACTCCAGCTGTTCCACGTTATGGTCATTGAGAATGCGCCTTTCCTTGAGAGATTGCTTGTATCGGATCTATAAGGTCCAACTAAAATCAGGGTCATTGACGCGCCGAAATTGCCAGCATTGGTGCACTCGTCTGCCAAATTCTCCGAACTCTTTATTGGATCCGTAATCGTTCAGGTACAGCACTCATCTTCTTCTCCGTCTTCTTGAAATTCACATTTTTAAATTTCTTCTTGATGTATTTACAACCGTCTTCTAGAAAATGATTCCCACAAGCTTGACCCAGTCTATGCGCACAGTGAAGATCTTGGCAATAAAATCTATCGGCCCCAATCTGGATCAAGTTGTTGGATTCCTTACATGATTTCCGTGCACGGAGAAGCTACTCATCAAGGTGAAACTTCTTTCCTATTAGTAAACGGTAATCACAATGTAGCTCAATTTTTTCGTAATTTTCCCAAATTATGATGACAAGTGTAGTGTTCAAAACTGCATGTACGCACTGCACCGAAAGAAATGTTTTTAGTATTTTTTTCTCACGTGATCACCTGCATCGTTTTTTTGTTGTACTACTATAGTAGCCTAGGCTAGTCATAGTGGAAAGTAACTTAGACTACTCCAGTAACTCTATGGTTACCCTAAAACAAAGTACTACCTCCGTCCTGGTTTACTCTTCCTATTTTGTAGTATCAAAATTTGACCATAGATTTAACTGACAAAATGTTAATGCATTTCACCAAGAACTATATCGTTGAATTCGTATTTGAACATAATTTCAAATGGTGTAATTTTTTGTGACATGCATTGGCATTTTCTTACATAAATATATGGTCAAAATTTTATACTAAATAAGAGGTAGTACAAAAGTGGGCTATAACGGCCCTCCACTATGTAGGCCCAAACACGTGCCAAATTCACTTGTGATGCATTTGGCATCGATGCCCCTCCATTGCTCACCTGGTGCCCCAATCTGGATCACCTACTTTGCTCCGGTGCCACATTAACTCACGCAATGAAAAAACACTTGCGTGGGAGAGAGAGAGAGAGGACTGAGGCAATAAAAACACTTGTTTGGGAGAGTGAGAGGCTGGTGTAGTTGGTTTGATTGATTTGTTTATACATTTGGGTCTGTGTGCACAGCGGTGCCAACTCTCTCACATCGTGAGAGCGGTGCCAAAATCTTTTGATTTGACATCGATGCGTATTATGTGGCATACTTTTGCGAAATATGGCATCGGCCACATAGTGGAAGGCAACAAATGCCTAAGCTCTTCACGTACTCCTAGGTAAATGAGAGGAAAGAGAAAGAGAGAGAGAGTGAGTGAAAAAATATCACTAGCCAGCCAACCCTATCGTATGAGCGAATGATATTGGTACCCCTTGATGACACAACAATCTTATACTGCCAGCTGCTCTAATATGTTCTCTTCTTTTGCAGATAAAAATAGACCCGAAAGTGAAAAATGTGCTGCACTATAATAATCTCATCGAATGCCTTGATATCCATCTTAAAGAAATTGATTTGATCGACTACCGAGGCAGCCCATCTGAGATTAAATTGGCCAGGTTCTTTGTTCTGGAGGCAAGTGTGCTCAAGGTAATGAGGTTTGGCGTTCTCTGGCGCAACAATGAATGGCGTGCTGATCACCGCAAGCGTCAAAGCCTAAATGACAAAGGCTCCGCAGAAGCTGAATTTGTTTTTGAAACATCAAGTGGCCAGAGACTCGAAAACTTATTTGCCCATTAGTGACTTGTGAGGGCGACGGATTCTAGTTTGTACGATAATGCTGCATCCACCTAAACTAACGAAAGTTCTTACGTAAACTTCCTAGTAATTCCCTCTTCGTACGTGCAGCATGATGACCCACAAGTATAGGGGATCTATCGTAGTCCTTTCGATAAGTAAGAGTGTCGAACCCAACGAGGAGCAGAAGGAAATGACAAGCGGTTTTCAGTAAGGTAGTCTCTGCAAGCACTGAAATTATCCGTAACAGATAGTTTTGTGATAAGGTAATTTGTAACGGGTAACAAGTAATGAAAGGAAATAAAGTGCAGCAAGATGGCCCAATCCTTTTTGTAGCAAAGGACAAGCCTGGACAAACTCCTATTTAGAGAAAAGCGCTCCCGAGGACACATGGGAATTATCGTCAAGCTAGTTTTCATCACGCTCATATGATTCACGTTCGTTACTTTGATAATTTGGTATGTGGGTGGACCGGTGCTTGGGTGCTGTCCTTTCTTGGACAAGCATCCCACTTATGATTAACCCCTATTGCAAGCATCCGCAACTATAAAAAGAAGTATTAAGGTAAACCTAACCATAGCATGAAACATCTGGATCCAAATCAGCCCCTTACGAAGCAACTCATAAACTAGGGTTTAAGCTTCTGTCACTCTAGCAACCCATCATCTACTCATTACTTCCCAATGCCTTCCTCTAGGCCCAAAT
This sequence comes from Triticum aestivum, assembly GCF_018294505.1. Lineage (NCBI taxonomy): Eukaryota > Viridiplantae > Streptophyta > Magnoliopsida > Poales > Poaceae > Triticum > Triticum aestivum. The sequence continues at coordinate 446,150,708 of NC_057796.1, forward strand.
AATGGTGAAGTGTCATGTAGTCGACGTTCACATAACACCACTAGAGGAAAGACAACATACATCTCATCAAAATATCGAACGAATACCAAATTCACATGACTACTTATAGCAAGACTTCCCCCATGTCCTCAGGAACAAACGTAACTACTCACAAATCAAATTCATCTTCATAATCAGAGGGGTATTAATATGCATAATAGATCTGAACATATGATCTTCCACCAAATAAACCAACTAGCATCAACTACAAGGAGTAATCAACACTACAAGCAACCCATAGGTACCAATCTGTGGCTTTGGGACAAAGATTGGATACAAGAGATGAACTAGGGTTTGAGAGGAGAAGGTGCTGGTGAAGATGTTGATGGAGATTGACCCCCTCCCGATGAGAGGATCATTGGTGGCGACGATGGCGATGATTTCCCCCTCCCAGAGGGAAGTTTCCCCGGCAGAACAGCTCTGCCGGAGCCCTAGATGGTTCCGCCAAGGTTCCACCTCGTTGCGGCGGAGTTTCTTCCCGAAAGCTTGCTTATGATTTTTTCCAGGGTAAAAGACTTCATATAGCAGAAGATGGGCACCGGAGGCCTGCCAGGGGGCCCACAAGGCAAGGGGGCGCGCCCTACCCCCTGGGCGCGCCCCCACCCTCGTGGCCAGGCTATGGGCCCCCTCTAGTATTTTCTTCGCTCAGTATTTTTTATTAATTCCAAAAATGACTTCCGTGAAGTTTCTGGACTTTTGGAGCTGTGCAGAATAGGTCTCTAATATTTGCTCCTTTTCCAGCCCAGAATTCCAGCTGCCGGCATTCTCCCTCTTCATGTAAACCTTGTAAAATAAGAGAGAATAGGCATAAGTATTGTGACATAACGTGTAATAACAGCCCATAATGCAATGAATATCGATATAAAAGCATGATGCAAAATGGACGTATCAACTCCCCCAAGCTTAGACCTCGCTTGTCCTCAAGCGGAAGCCGATAACGATAAATATGTCCACATGTTTACAGATAGAGGGGTCGATAAAATAAAATACAGACATGAGGGCATCATGATCATTCTTATAACAGCAACATATATATATATATATATATATTGTCATATGATTTCTTATGCTCAATTAATAATCTATTCACAATGTCAAGTGTGAATCGGAAACTTCATTGAGAACTAACAAACTATAATCTCAGTCATTGAGGCAATTGCAATTTATCATAACATCGTAAAGAGTCAATATAAGAGCTTTTCAGCAAGTCGACATACTCAACTATCATTTAGTCTTTCACAATTGCTAACACTCACGCAATACTTGTGGTTATGGAGTTTTAATAGGACACAGAGAAAGATAGGGGCTTATAGTTTCGCCTCCCAACCTTTTACCTCGAGGGTAATGTCAACAATAATAATTCATGCTAACATACATCCAATTGGATATATATATATATATATATATATATATATATATATATATATATATATATCAGGATCTTCCCAACACAATGTGCTTGCCAAAGGATAAAATGTAAAAAGGAAAGGTGAAGATCACCATGACTCTTGCATAAGGTAAGAGACAAGAACAAAAGATAGGCCCTTCGCAGAGGGAAGCAGAGGTTGTCATGTGCTTTTATGGTTGGATGCACGAAATCTTAATGCAAAAGAACGTCACTTTATATTGCCACTTGTGATATGGACCTTTATTATGCAGTCTGTTGCCTTTATTGCTTCCATATCACAAGATCGTATAAAGCTTATTTTCTCCACACTAATAAATCATACATATTTAGAGAGCAATTTTTATTGCAATGCAACATGACAACTTACTTGAAGGATCTTACTCAATCCATAGGTAGATATGGTGGACTCTCATGGCAAAACTGGGTTTAAGGGTATTCGGAAGCACAAGTAGTATCTCTACTTGGTGCAAAGAATTTGGCTAGCATGAGAGGGAAAGGCAAGCTCAACATGTTGGATGATCCATGACAATATACATTATTTCGGATATAAGAAAACTTAACCCATTATGTTGTCTTCCTTGTCCAACATCAACTCTTTAGCATGTCATACTTTAATGAGTGCTCACAATCATAAAAGATGTCCAAGATAGTATATTTATATGTGAAAACCTATCTTTCTTTATTACTTCCTATTAATTGCAACGATGACCAAAACTATGTTTGTCAACTCTCAACAACTTTTATTCATCATACTCTTTATATGTGAAGTCATTACTCTCCATAAGATCGATATGATCTCTTTACTTCTTTTTATTCTTTCTTTCTCTTTTATTCCCTCAAGATCATAGCAAGATAATCAAGCCCTTGAGTCAACACTAATCTTTATTATGTATAGCTCACGGACTCGATTACATAGAAGGATCATGAAGCAAAACTCAAAAGTAAATCATATAATACTTTTATTCTACTAGATCAAGATATTACCAAAAGGATCGAACTAAGAAAAACGGTAAAGATAGGTGTGATGGTGATACGATACCGGGGCACCTCCCCCAAGCTTGGCAGTTGCCAAGGGGAGTGCCCATACCCATGTGAGTATATCTCTTTTCCTGGTGAAGGAGATGGAGGTGATGATGGACAGTCGCACATCGAGCGTAGGAGATCCTCCAATTTGCGGATAATGCCCTTGAGTGCGATCATATACTCCTTCAACAAAAGATTTTCACGTGTGAGATGCTTGTTTTGTATACGAGCTAACTCAATCATCTTGAAAGCTTCGATCTCAGTTGGGGTAAGAAGATTGTGATCAAGTTGAAGGATGTCTTCTACTGCCGGAACTTGGTCCTCCATGGACTTCTTAATCCCATCTTCCTTGTTGATCTTCCCGGGTTCTTCTCTCTTCAGCTCTATCTTCATTAGCCAAGCATTGTTGTCACTATTGTTGGAGGAGGGGGACGACATGATGTCTGGCCTTGACAACCCTGGAAGAAAATAGCTTGAAATGAAAACAGAGGATATTTGCGTGGTACGGTGGTCAAAACCTTTGGGAGATTATATAATGAATATTTACTGACCAAAAGTATCGTGCAAGAAAACAGAGTCCGGAGAGCACATGAGGTGCCCACGAGGCAGGGGCGTGCCCAGGGGGTAGGGCACACCCTCCAACCTCGTGGAAGCCTCGTGGCCTTCCCGAACTACTTCTTATTTTCCTATTTTCTTAAATATTCCAAAACGGAGAAAAATTGCCATTAGAACTGTTTTGGAGTCGGTTTACTTACCGTACCACATACCTATTCCTTTTCAGAGTCTGAAACATTCTGGAAAGTGTCTCTTATGTATTCCTCCGGGGTTACGGTTTCAATAACATTGGTTTCAACATTTATAGGATTACTTGAGATATAATGTTTGATTCTTTGACCGTTCACCACCTTCGGATTTGTGCCTTCGAAGTTGTTGATTTTTATGGCACCGGAACAATAGACCTCCTCGATAACATAAGGACTTTCCCATTTAGAGAGAAGTTCTCCTGCAAAAAATCTTAAACGAGAGTTGAATAGCAACACATAATCACCTACATTAAACTCACGTTTTTGTATCCTTTTGTCATGCCATCTTTTAACCTTTTCTTTAAACTGTTTGGCATTCTCATAGGCTTGAGTTCTCCATTCATCAAGTGAGCTAATGTCAAATAGCCTCTTCTCACCGGCAAGTTTGAAATCATAATTGAGCTCTTTAATGGCCCAATATGCCTTATGTTCTAGTTCGAGAGGTAAGTGACATGCTTTTCCATAAACCATTTTATACGGAGACATACCCATAGGGTTTTTATATGCAGTTCTATAGGCCCATAATGCATCATCAAGTTTCTTAGACCAATTCTTTCTAGATCTATTAATTGTCTTTTGCAAAATTAATTTGAGCTCTCTGTTACTCAATTCTACTTGACCACTAGACTGCGGGTGATACAGAGATGCAATTCTATGATTAACATCATACTTGGCAAGCATTTTACGAAAGGCACCATGAATAAAATGTGAACCACCATCAGTCATTAAATATCTAGGGACTCCAAACCTCAGAAAAAATAACTTCTTTAAGCATCTTAATAGAGGTTTTATGATCAGCACTACTAATTGGAATAGCTTCTACCCACTTAGTAACGTAATCAACAGCAACTAAAATATGTGTATACCCATTAGAGGAAGGAAACGGTCCCATATAATCAAAGCCCCAAACATCAAATGGTTCAATAACAAGTGAATAATTCATAGGCATTTCTTGACGTCTACTAATATTACCAATTCTTTGACATTCATCACAAGATAAGACAAACTTACGGGCATCTTTGAAGAGAGTAGGCCAATAAAAACCGGATTGCAATACCTTATGTGCAGTTCTATCTCCAGCGTGGTGTCCTCCATAAGCTTCGGAGTGACACTTGCATAGGATTTGTTCCTGTTCACGCTCAGGTATACAATGTTTAATAACACCATCTACTCCTTCTTTATAAAGGTGCGGGTCATCCCAGAAGTAATGTCTTAAATCATAGAAAAACTTTTTATTTTGCTGGTATGTGAAACTAGGCGGTATAAATTTAGCAATAATATAATTAGCATAATCAGCATACCATGGAGTAGCACGAGAAGCATTTATGACAGCTAATTGTTCATCAGGAAAGCTATCATCAAGAACATTCTCTAACCTAGACAAGTTGTCTGCAACGCGGTTCTCAGCTCCCTTTCTATCAATAATATGCAAGTCAAATTCTTGTAGCAAGAGAATCCATCTAATAGGTCTAGGTTTACCATCTTTATTTTCCATAAGGTATTTAATAGCAGCATGACCAGTGTGAACAGTTACTTTAGAATCAACAATATAAGGTCTGAACTTATCACAAGCAAATACAACTGCTAAAAATTCTTTTTCAGTAGTAGCATAATTTCTCTAGGCATTGTCTAGAGTTTTACTAGCATATTAGATAACATGTAATTTCTTATCAACTCTTTGCCCTAGAACAGCGCCTACAGCATAATTACTAGCATCACACATAATTTCAAAGGGTAAATTCCAATCAGGTGGCTGACCAATAGGTGAAGAAATTAATGCTTTCTCAAGTATTTCAAATGCTTCTACACAGTCATCAGCAAAGACAAAAGGAATATCTTTCTGTAAGAGATTAGTCAGAGGCCTGGAGATTTTAGAGAAGTCCTTAATGAACCTCCTATAAAAACCGGCATGACCAAGGAAACTTCTTATACCTTTGATGTCCTTGGGACACGGCATCTTTTCAATGGCATCAACTTTAGCTTTATCAACTTCAATACCTCTTTCCAAAATTTTATGCCCCAAGACAATGCCTTCATTAACCATAAAGTGGCACTTCTCCCAATTCAAGACAAGATTAGTTTCTTCACATCTCTGCAAAACTCGATCAAGGTTGCTTAAGAAATCATCAAAAGAGGATCCATAAACAGAGAATCATCCATGAAAACCTCACAAATCTTTTCACAAAAGTCAGAGAATATAGCCATCATGCATCTTTGAAAGGTAGCAGGTGCATTACATAAACCAAAAGGCATACGTCTATAAGCAAAGGTACCAAAAGGACAAGTAAAAGTGGTATTTTCTTGATCCTCGGCTGACACAAGTATTTGAGAGAAACCAGAGTAACCATCTAGAAAGCAAAAAAGTGTATGTTTGGATAATCTTTCTAGCATTTGATGAATGAAAGGCAGAGGGTAATGATCTTTTTTAGTAGCTTTATTTAATTCGCGGAAATCAATTACCATCCTATAACATGTAATAATTCTTTGCGGAATCAATTCATCTTTATCATTAGGAATGACAGTAATACCTCCCTTCTTAGGGACACAATGGACATGACTTACCCATTGACTATCTGCAATGGGATAGATTATACCCGCTTCAAGGAGCTTTAATATCTCCTTTCTTACCACTTCTTTCATCTTAGGATTTAGCCGTTGTTGGTGATCAATAACTGGTTTGGCGTCTTTCTCCAAATTTATTTTCTGTTGACATAGAGTGTTGACATAGATCATCAAGAGTATATCCAATAGCAGCACGGTGCTTCCTCAAAGTTTTCAATAATTTCTTTTCTTCATGCTCTGAAAGGTTAGCCCTAATAATAACAGGATATATCTTCTTTTCATCAAGATAAGCATATTTAAGAGTATCAGGTAATGGTTTAAGCTCAAACACGGGATCACCCTTGGGTGGAGGGGGATCCCCTAGGATTTCAACAGGCAAGTTGTGTTTGAAAATAGGTCCCTGTTTAAAGAATACTTCATCTATTTTCCTTCTTTCATTCATAAACATATCATTTTCATGGTCTAGCAAATATTGTTCTAACGGGTCATTAGGAGGCACGACAATAGAAGCATGACCAATAATTTCATCTTTACTAGGCAATTCCTCATCAAGGGGTTGTCTACGAAATTTAGCAAAGTTAAACTCATGAGACATATCTCCCAGACCGATAGTAACAACATCCTTTTCGCAGTCTATCCTAGCATTAACAGGATTCAAGAAGGTTCTACCAAATATGATGGGACAAAAGCTATCTTGTGGGGAACCAAGAACAAGAAAATTAGCAGGATATTTAACTTTCCCACACAAGACTTCAACATCTCTATCAATCCCGATTGGTGAAATGGTATCTCTATTGGCAAGCTTAATTGTAACATCAATTTCTTCTATCTCAGCAGGTGCAATATCATGCATAATTTCTTTATATAAGGAATGAGGTATTGCACTTGCACTAGCACCCATATCACATAAGCCATGATAACAATGATCTCCTATTTTAACAGAAATAACAGGCATGCCTACCACAAGTCTATGTTTATCTTCAACACCAGGTTTAGCAATTTTAGCAGTCTCATCACAGAAGTAAATAACATGCCCATCGATATTATCAGCCAAGAGATCTTTAACCTTAGAAATTTTAGGTTCAACTTTAACTTGCTCAGGGGCTTTGTGTGTCCTAATATTACTTTTGTTGACTACAGTTGAAGCTTTAGCATGATCCTTTATTCTAACAGGGAAAGGTGGTTTCTCAATATAAGCAGTAGGAACGACAGGATCATTATAAGTGATAGTCTTTTCTTCAACTTTAATAGGTGCAACTACTTTTACTTCAATGGGAGGATTATATTTAAACCACTTCTCCTTAGGGAGATCAACATGAGTAGCAAAGGATTCACAGAAATAAGCTACTATCTCAGAGTCAAGTCCATATTTAGTGCTAAATTCACAGAAAACATCGGTATCCATAAAAGATTTAACAAAATCAAACTTAGGTGTTATACCTGACTCCTTACCTTCGTCGAGATCCCAATCTTCAGGGTTGCGTTTAATTCTTTCCAATAAATCCCATTTGAATTCAATAGTCTTCATCATAAAAGAGCCAGTACAAGAAGTATCGAGCATGGAGCGATTATTGAGAGAGAGCCGGGCATAAATTTTTTTGAATAATCATTTCTCTTGAGAGCTCATGATTGGGGCATGAATATAACATTGACTTAAGCCTCCCCCAAGCTTGAGCGATGATTTCTCCTTCGCGAGGCCAAAAATTATATATATAATTAAGATCACGATGAACAAGATGCATAGGATAAAACTTCTGATGAAATTCCAATTTCAATCGTTTGTAGTTCCATGATCCCATATCATCACATAGCCTATACCATGTCAATGCCTCTCCCTTCAAAGATAAAGGCAAGACCTTCTTCTTAATAACATCATCGAGCATACCTGCAAGCTTAAATAATCCACAAACTTCATCCACATAGAATAGGTGTAAATCGGGATGCAATGTTCCATCTCCTGCAAAAGGATTAGCTAGCAGTTTCTCTATCATACCCGAAGGAATTTCAAAGTAAACATTTTCAGTAGGTTCATTAGGTCGAGGAGCAACTCTTTGATCTACTGGTCGGGGTGAAGATACCCCGAACAAGCCCCTCAAAGGACTACTTTCCATAGTAACAAGTGACAGTAAATTTCAGCACACTATATAAATTTTTCCTTTCCAAATTTCACCTACCAAAGGCGCTTCACTCCCCGGCAACGGCGCCAGAAAAGAGTCTTGATGACCCACAAGTATAGGGGATCTATCGTAGTCCATTCGATAAGTAATATTGTCGAACCCAACGAGGAGCAGAAGGAAATGACAAGTGGTTTTCAGTAAGGTATTCTCTGCAAGCACTGAAATTATCGGTAACAGGTAGTTTTGTGATAAGGTAATTTGTAACGGGTAACAAGTAATGAAAGGAAATAAAGTGCAGCAAGATGGCCCAATCCTTTTTGTAGCAAAGGACAATCCTGGACAAACTCTTATATAGAGAAAAGCGCTCCCGAGGACACATGGGAATTATCGTCAAGCTAGTTTTCATCACGCTCATATGATTCACGTTCGTTACTTTGATAATTTGGTATGTGGGTGGACCGGTGCTTGGGTGTTGTCCTTTCTTGGACAAGCATCCCACTTATGATTAACCCCTATTGCAAGCATCGGCAACTACAAAAGAAGTATTAAGGTAAACCTAACCATAGCATGAAACATATGGATCCAAATCAGCCCCTTACGAAGCAACTCATAAACTAGGGTTTAAGCTTCTGTCACTCTAGCAACCCATCATCTACTTATTACTTCCCAATGCCTTCCTCTAGGCCCAAATAATGGTGAAGTGTCATGTAGTCGACGTTCACATAACACCACTAGAGGAAAGACAACATACATCTCATCAAAATATCGAACGAATACCAAATTCATATGACTACTTATAGCAAGACTTCCCCCATGTCCTCAGGAACAAACGTAACTACTCACAAATCATATTCATGTTTATAATCAGAGGGGTATTAATATGCATAATAGATCTGAACATATGATCTTCCACCAAATAAACCAACTAGCATCAACTACAAGGAGTAGTCAACACTACTAGCAACCCACAGGTACCAATCTGAGGCTTTGGGAGAAATATTGGATACAAGAGATGAACTAGGGTTTGAGAGGAGATGGTGCTGGTGAAGATGTTGATGGAGATTGACTCCCTCCTGATGAGAGGATCGTTGGTGGTGATGATGGCGATGATTTCCCCCTCCCGGAGTGAAGTTTCCCCGGCAGAACAGCTCTGCCGGAGCCCTAGATTGGTTCCGCCAAGGTTCTGCCCCGTGGCGGCGGAGTTTCTTCCCAAAAGCTTGCTTATGATTTTTTCCAGGGTAAAAGACTTCATATAGCAGAAGATGGGCACTGGAGGCCTGCCAGGGGGCCCACGGGGCAGGGGCGCGCCCAGGGGGTAGGGCACGCCCCCACCCTCGTGGCCAGGGTGTGGGCCCCCTCTGGTATTTTCTTCGCTCAGTATTTTTTATTAATTCAAAAAATGACTTCCGTGAAGTTTCAGGACTTTTGGAGCTGTGCAGAATAGGTCTCTAATATTTGCTCCTTTTCCAGCCCAGAATTCCAGCTGCCGGCATTCTCCCTCTTCATGTAAACATTGTAAAATAAGAGAGAACAGGCATAAGTATTGACGTGTAATAACAGCCCATAATGCAATAAATATCGATATAAAAGCATGATGCAAAATGGACGTATCACAGCATTACTCCTAACATTTGTAATATCAATTTGAAACTTGTAATATTGCCGTGTCCTATTCCTGCGTTTTCAAAATCCTGCGAATCAAACAGGTCCTGAGTTGGTGATGATGTTGTGCCCGCCATCTTTCACCAATAGCCGCCGGATCTAGATCTGACGCATACAAACCAAACTTCTCCAGTTTTGCAAAAAGATGCCCGCACATGTTCCCTATTTACAAACAACTCCTTGTCTCTCAAAATCAGCCTTATCTCCTCCCCACCACATCTAGAAGGCCATGGAAAAATCTGGCGCGATGGCCGCTGCCGGCGCCGTCCACCCCCCAATCTTGGTGTTCCGTGCAATGCACGGGCATCTACGCACGGGAAATTATGTCGAACACGGCTAGTTGTAAGCAGGCTAGGTCTACAGTCATGATGATAGTGACTGCAGACGATGAGGCTGACTATGATATGCCGAACACGGCGCCTATACTCAGGTGTCATCTCCGGCGTAGGGTCTTGTCACTTCACTGTGAGGAGCAGCACGTAATAATTTGACCAATGGGTAGTACAGTGCTACTACATTGGTAGTACTACTACTAGTACTAGCACCACCGTCTGGATTTAGTAGTACTACCACGTCCATCTGGATTTAGTATTTGACTAGCAATATCTAGTAATGCATGTCACAAAAATTGTACTACTCCCTCTGTAAATAAATACATGGTGTATTGTTTTATTCCTATCAGCGAGATAACTTAATGTCCTTTTGCTACTTAATAGGATTACATGCAATGAACTAACCACTGCATGTGATGTTTGCTAGTCTCAAGTCATTGAAAGCATGCACGGCGCACATCTCTCATTGGTTGATACGTCAGGAAATAAGAAACGAGGAGGGAGTTAATGTACCGTGCCTAAGTGTTTTGGGGTTATTTGGTCTTCGTAAGGTGACTTACACAACATTTTTTGTTACATGCATTAACATTTTATTAGTTAAATCAAAGGTCAAAACTTGGCGCAAAATGCAAAGGGGACCAATAAACCAGTATCCATCAAAGTTCTCTCGTTTGGCCCCAACTAGAGGTCTAGTGAGATGACTATACTGCACCGGCATGGAGGGGGGCCCAGCTTCATTGACTTATTGCACCTGCCTTTGGGTGTATGACACATGGGCCCAACGGGTGGCTGGCCAACCTGTCATACAGCCAAAGGCAGGTGCAGTAGAGGGGCGAGGAGTAGATGGCCAACACGCACGTGAATTCAACGCAGTCTGCACTTCTCATATAAAGGCTCCCGCAAGTCCAATCTACGAAATCCTACGCACCCAAGGGCAAGAGTGATCACTACAATCGCAAGATCAGTTGACTAGAAGCTAGACCCATGGAGGCGATGAGCGCGAGCATCAGCCGGCTATGCCAGATGGTCCACGATGCTAGCCTGCGGCCCGGCACCGAGGAACGTCTCCACGTAGTGCTTGAGGCCGCCAGGGCGCGGGCCGCTTGGACGACAGCTTCGTCTCCTTGTTCGACGAGGTCCTCGTCGGCTTCCTCGACAAGTTCACCATCATCAAGAAGCTCGCGAACAACCTTGATGTACGCCTCCAGCCCACGCGCCCAGGCTCTATGATGCCTACCACCCTCAACGGCCTCTATGGTGACAACCTCTTCGATGCACTGGTAGCCCTGCGACTGCCCGCCGTCGCGCCGGAGAATGTCCACCTCGAGGTTGCGCTCGCCGCGCAGCGCCTGGCGCAGCAAGACACCATCGACATAATCACCCACGTCTACGCGCAAATCGTCCACAAGGACTACTACATGCAAGAGGAGGACAATAGGACGCTGGCCTTCTTGGACCACAGGGCGCCCTTGGACAGCATTGTTTAGAAGCATGTTGAGCTTGCCGCCAACGCCGCTGCTACTCACACGTCGGTTGGTGACCCGATGCACTAGGGCGTGAGGATGTCGTTGATGGATCCGTATGTATCTTTATCTTTCCGTCAAATCCATGTAGTAGTATATGGTACTATTAGTAATTATCTTACCTTTTGCATCAACTTCAAAAATTTCGTACGTACTCCATGCATGAACCGCGCCAGAACCAAACTTCTCATTACTCTAGGCAAAATTGTTATTTCTATCTATCGGTCGCGCCATGGAGCAGAACCAAATTTTACAAGTTACAAGTTCAAAAGGAAAAGCCTGCCGTGTTCGCGTCGCACCCCCACACGGTTGGTCCGGCACGCCGCACAAGGGGGAATGCGTGTTGTGTTGCATTTTCACTTACAAGTGGGGCCGCAGTTGAGAAAACCGACTATCGGCAAACCCCCACCCCGCCCACCGCGCGATGGCTGAGAAAACAGGAGGGAGAAGAGAGTGACAGCCTGTTTTTGCCCTCTCTCATTTGCTTGATTTTTATTTGGATTCAATTTGAAACTTGGAGTTTTTGAATCTTTTCATATGGACTTAAACACTTGGGTACATTTGGCTTTCACCCAAGTGCTTCATTTCCCTCCCTAATCATCATTCCCCTTCTGATCCATCCCAAAATAATCTTTGCAATATTTTTCTTAAATGAAAAATATTCATTTTTCTCTCAAAAACCCTAGCCAGATCAATATGCTCCAAAGCAACCCTAATTTTTATGGCCCAGAAAAATCTGAGATAATTCACAAATATTCTTTGAACCCTAGGGCACCTTCCTGAGCAAAACTATTTCATCACTTTTTGGAATATTTTTGCTACAGAAAATATTTTCTGTTCTGGACAGAAATGGTGGTTTCTACAGCAACTACCATTTTACTTGCTCCATTGTGCCTGGGTTTTCTTGTGCATTTTCACCTTAGTAACTCTTGGCTAACCTCCAAAGCACAGCCTCTAACTCCCAGCCATTTGACCTCAGTAACCTCTCAAAGTTACTGACCAGAAACTTACCTGGCGTGTAAAAACTTCTCTACTTCACCTGGATCCAAACCAAAGCGTGGTAACATCTCAATCTACCACGAACAACACGCCAGACATGAAGTTTAGGCTTAGGTCGGCCTGATGTCATTGTCCACGCGGTGACCGCGTTCGTCCAGGGGTGCTAGCATGCGTGTCGACGCGCTCTGAGTGCTGTCGAGCGCTCTGTTTCGCGCGTGCTCGCTTCCCCGACTGCCGTAGCGCGCCAAACTTCGCCACCATCTTTGTGTCAACTCCCTTAACTCCCCTCTGGCGCTCGCCGACGCGGAGCTCGATGCAGCGAGCACGGGCACGGTCCGGCCAACCCAATAGTGCGGTGCGCACTGTGCTCGTCGCCTTCTCCTCGTTCCTGTGCTCGTCTCCGTCCGCCCACAGTTGCCGCGTGAGTTGTGTCGCCTTCTCCCCCTCTCACTGACGCCACTCGTCGCCGGGCGCCGTGGACAGGTGTCCACCGGCGGAGCCCGAAACCCCCTCGCCGCTCGCTTATAAATAGAGCCGCCCCTTCCTCCTCGAGCACCATCCAGCACTCCCACACACCCCACAAGCGAATAGGAAGCCGTAGCCCGGCCAGGCAGGCCGCGGGCCGCCGTCCTCGAGCTCGAGCTCGCCGGCGATCCCCTCTAGTCGCCGCGGTAGCTCCAGCCCCTCCCAGGCCAGGGCGACCCTTCCAGGGCCTCCGCCCCTCTCCGGTGAAGCCGTCCCGCCCCTCTGGAGCTCCTGGAGTAGCCTCTACTCACCGTCTTCTTCATCTCCGGCGGCCACTGTGTTCTGCCTCCGCTTGTGAGGTTGATTCCGACGCCGTCCGACCGCCCCTAGCTAAACTACGGGTACGGGCAGGTGCGCCACCGTCCCCTCCCTCCATCCCTCCCTCTCATTTTGGCTAAGGAGTCCTCGTCGCCGGCGAGAGCTCCGGCGGAGCTGCGACTCCCTCTGTTTCCCTCTTCCCTCCTCCTCACCTGACTAGCGGGGCCCGCTAGTCAGCCACTTTGTACGCGCGCGAAGCGGTACGAATGGCGGCGCCCCTGGGCTTTACGCCTTCGACGTCACCTCCCCCCCAGTCTGTTTATTTTTATTCAAATTCATTTGAATTTACAGAACACTTCAAACAGCAATAACTCCTCAATCATAAGTCCAAATGAATTGATTCTTTTTGCATCTTGTTCTTTGCAAAGAAATCTAGCAGCTCACCAAAGATGAGATTTTTGTGAGCTGTTTAGAATTTCTGGTGATTTTCAGAAGTGTTCTTGATATTTTCTTTTTTTGTTTAAAATTATTTTTAGAGGGTGAGGCTTGTCTTGAGGATCACCAGAAGGCTTGTGAACCTCATCTGCACTAAGGCAAGCCACATCAACATTTTCATGGTGTCATTTCAATATTTATGATTTTCTTACTTGAATGAAATATTTAATCCATGCATTTAAATAACTATTGTGTTATTTATATTCTGTTAAGTGTTTGTTAGTTAATATGCTTGATTTATAGAATGTGGAAACTAGCTTAGTTGGTAAAGCAAAGCTAAGATCTATTTGTGGTGATGATAGAAATATTTTTTCTGCATGTTAGTAATTATTTAAAGTTATGTTCTTGCATAAATAAAATGATTAAAATTTGCTAGAAAATATTCTGTTAAGTACTTGTTTAGTCATTTTACTTGACTTATAGAATGTTTGAACCTCACTTGGTTGGTAAAGAAATTAGGATTTGTTTGTGGTAAAATCTTTGTTATTCATGTGAGAAATTAATCGGAGTTACGTTCTTGCATGAGAAAATATTAAAACTTGCTGCAAAATATTTTGGCTAATATGTGAGTATCCTGGTCAGCAAAGTAATATGCGTTGCTGAAGTTTATGCTTAGTGTGAATATGGATGACATCGGTCATTTTCGTTATTAAGTGATGCATGTGTACTTTTGCATTTCATGGGATGCTATGACACCGGTCATTTTCATTTTAAGTTGAACCTGAATATAACTCAACTTGAATATACCATTGACTGGGTCATGGTGCCGCTGAATCGTGTTTTTCCCAGTGCAACCACATTTGCCTTTGTGGGCAGGCCTTGATTCGGTCCATTGACATTGCCTCTAGTCGGTGCCTCCAACTAGGGAAGGTTACGTCGTGCTTACCCTGGCCCGGTAAGCAGGCATAACCTTGTGTGCCCGTTGTTGAGATTATGGTACCGGGTCCCCGAGTGGGATCGTTTTGGCCACGACGGTGGTCGGTGTGTCTTTGGTAGACACGGGGCCACCCAGGACTAGCCCGTTGGGGATTGGGTCAGAGTGGCCGAGAAAGTGTCATGGCAATGAAAGGGTTTTGTTGAAATTCCGTTGGTCCACCCAAATGGGAGTCCGAAGCCATGGGTTCCGTGGTGTGGGTACAGTGTGCTACCTCTGCAGAGTGTATAATCTATCGATAGCCGAGTCCACGGTCACGGACACCTCATAGTAGGTCCCACCATGAGTCAACGTTTAATAAATTTTGCACACTAAGCTATGAACTTTGTATTGATGAGGATGCCAGAAAGGCCATCGCGATGTTCGGGACCAAATTTTGGTCGTGGTTGTGATCGCCGTAAGGATCACGAGTTAGTCTTGTTAAGACCACGTTGATGGTTTGTTTGTGATCCAAGAATGATCACGGTTGGTAAGTTGTCCCGAGGGACGTTCGATCATGATCACAGCATGTTTGACATATAGTGTTGCATTATTATTAATTGGTTAAGTATCATGATATTGTTTGCCATTATGATTATGCCTGTTGTGAGCTTGCAAGTACATTCAATGTACTGACATGGCGTGTCATGCCAGATTTCAGGAAAGTCTCATTGGAGAGGAGCGCTGCTCGAGTCTAGATCGTGTCCACATCGGTGTCCCTGTGATATGGAGCTTCCGCTACGACGTTATTCCGCTGTCGCGTAGTTGTTATGATCGAGGCCCCTTTATGTTCTGTAATAATGTACAGATTGTTCAGCCGCACCGAGCGTGCCGCTTGGCCTCGACAACTGTTGTAATATAAACTCTGGTCTGCTAGCATCAATAAAGCGGTTGTTTTCTATACCAAGATGTTGTGTGTTGCCAGAAGACATGGTCTCTGGGCTGGCAATGCATGGTAAACCGGTTGCTCTGAGCCGGGTGCCACAATGCTTGGTATCAGAGCTGTGCTAACTGTAGGCCATGTTAGACTGCGACGTGTTAACTGGACGTTAGATACGAGTTTAAGTTGAGTACCGGTAGAATTTTAGCTGGTCGTTGCATTGCATGCATATGGTTTATATTTTTGTGCTAACCTGCTAATGGTTGTGAGTGTAGATGGCTCCGGTGCCGTATCCGTGCCAGTTGCAGCTGATGCCGTACACGTCACCGCACCTCCTTCGCAATGTGTGGCGTCGGCTGTACCCTCTCGGAGACGACCCAGTCTATCATGTGTACCGGGAGCATCTAGCTGATTCAGTGTATGAGTATCACGCAGTGGTCACTCTACGCACTAGTTTCGATTCCAGCTCTTACACTCATACTTCTCGGAGCGGTTACGCCTCCACCGCTTCTCAGGCTGTCCAGTTTGCTGCATTCGAGGTCCTTGTCGAGCTTCGCTACAATGAGGTCGGAATGCAGAACCACCCAGGGTTCTATTACTACCCATCTCTGCACGACAACGGTCGTGTCCGTTTCCCTATCATTGATCCGGAGTCTGATAGTGTTGCTAGCCACCTTGCTCGTTATGTCACTGCTAGCTATCTTATGATCCACGAGCTGGCTCGAGAGCTGACTCGTGCCCCTACTGCTTTAGCCGCTGCTTTAGTCACTACTAGATCTGCCACTACTCCATCTTCTCTAGGATTTACCCCTTATATTCCAGCCAGTTCTAGTTCCCCAATTTCGCCGGTTACTCCTCCGAGTAGCACGGGCGTCTCGGCTGTGAATCCTCTCAGTACTCCTGCCGAGTGGGTTTCACTTGTCGCTACTCCTGTAGCCCCGATGCTTCATCCTACCCCTGCCCCTGAGGGAGAGCCCTCGAGGCAGCGCCATCGTGTTACCTTTAACCCGGAGGTTTCCGTTAACCACGTCAGTTCAGGATCCGAGACCGCTTCAGGGGAGGACACCGCAGCACCAGCAGAGCAGTAGTATCTTTGAGTATTCGCACTCGTACGGATGATGTACGGATGTAGTCTTATGAGTCATGATGTTTCGTTGCATGTATGAGAGTAGCTGAACCTGGCATGTTGTTTATCTTTCATGTATGAGTCTATGTATAATTATGTTGGGACTTTATTCGCCGTATTTTCTTCGCTCTTTTGTTTTCTTCCGGGATTTGTTGCTGCCTTTTCCCCAATTTATTCTTGGATGTTTCTCATCTCGATTGTGTTGTCTTGGGAAAATCCACAATAGGATGACGCGGGGAGGCAGCAGTAGCAACGTTCGTGTGGGAACTCATGTTCGTCGTTCCGCACGACAGGCAGGACATTCTCCCGAACCGTATGTTCCGCCACCACCTCCACCGCCAAATCCGCCCTCCACCGAGCAAATTCTGCGTATGTTTGAGGAAAGAAGGAACAATGATCTGATTGAAATATTAAGAAGTGTGCAAGCTATGGTTGGAAAGAATGGAAATCAGAACGGTCATCACTCAAAGCTGTCAGATTTTCAAAGGACCAAGCCACCCAGTTTCAGTGAGATTGTTGACCCATTGGATGCAGATGATTGGTTGCGTACCATTGAGAAAAAGCTTGAGATTGCTCGTACTGAAGAAAATGATAAAGTTCTATTTGCAACTCATTACCTTGAAGGCGTAGCTGCCATATGGTGGGAAAATACAAAAGCCATGTGGCCTGTTGATGAGGAAATCACCTGGGAAAAGTTTAAGGATCAGTTCCGGAAATATCATATCCCTACTGGAGTTACGAAGACCAAGCATCGTGAGTTTCTCGCACTCGTCCAAGGAAATCAGTCTGTTTGTGAATATTTGCAAAAATTCTATCATCTGGCCCGTTACTCTCTTTATGACGTGGCCACTGAAGAAAGGAAGATTGACAGATTTCTTGGAGGCTTAAATCCGCAACTCTGGTGTACTCTCAGTATGCTTGATTTCCCAGATTTCCAAACTCTGGTGAACAAGGCTTTCATTGCTGAACGGGAGCACAAGCTTATGTCAGATAATAGGCCTGTTAACAACGACAACAAGCGTAAGTTTGAGCCAAAGAAGGATGGGCAACCCGTGCAAAAGGCTTGTACCTGGCAGCAGACTCATGTGGAATACAAGCCAAATTGGCAACAGAATGTTAACAAGACCACCACTCAAGTCAAGAATGTCTTGACCAACCCAATACATGAAGAGCGTCAGCGCAATAATTCTTGCTTCAATTGTGGGCAGAACGGACATTATGCCAGACAGTGCCCCAAGAACAACAAGGTGAATGCCCTAATCAAGCCACAAGTCAACTTTATGGAGTCATGGCCAACCCAGCAAAACTTCACTGGGCACGTACATCATATCTCCACCGATGAAGCCCAAGAGAAGCCAGAAGTCGTCATTGGTATGTTTTCTGTTAATGACATACCTGCCGTAATTTTATTTGACTCTGGGGCTTCCCATTCTTTTATTTCTCGGATTTTTGCTGTCCAAAACAACTTTCCTTGTACGCTTTTGGGCAAAAATATGCTGGTACAAACCCCGGGATCTATAATCAAGAGCAATCTGGTCTGCCGAGATCTGGAAATCAATATCAATGGAGTCTACTTTCCAACCTCTCTGATCATCATTGAGTCTGAAAAGTTGGATATTATATTGGGTATGAATTGGTTGACCAAATAACAAGTTTGCATAAACTGCCAACCCGAGAAGTTACTTTGACCAGTCTGAATGGGCAGCCTACCAAATTCTATGCTCGCAAGAATATACCCAAGCAAGAATTCGTTTGCACCGTTGTGGCAGAATTGGAATTAATCCCTGTGGTCAGCGAGTACCCTGATGTATTTCCAGAAGAACTGCCAGACATGCCACCAGATCGGGAACTGGAATTTGCAATAGATCTTGTGCCCGGAACTGCACCGTTATACAAGAAGTACTACCGAATGCCCTCATCAGAATTAGTGGAGCTAAAGAAACAGCTTGATGAATTGCTCCAGAAAGGATATATTTGTCCTAGGTCGTCACCATGGGGATCACCTGCTATTTTCATGGACAAAAAGGATGGCAGTCTCCGCATGTGCATAGATTACTGCCAGCTGAATGAGGTCACCATCAAAAATAAATATCCACTGCCAAGGATTGATGATCTGTTTGATCAGCTCAGTGGGGCTAAAGTATTCTCTAAGATCAATTTATGGACTGGATATCACCAACTCAAGATTAAAAAGGAGGATATTCCTAAGACCACATTCACTACTCGGTACGGTCTTTATGAATATACCGTGATGTCCTTTGGTCTCACCAATGCCCCTGCTTTCTTCATGCACATGATGAACAGAGTATTCATGGACTTCCTCGACAAATTCGTGGTAGTCTTCATCAATGACATCCTCATTTACTCCAAGGGTGAAGAAGAGCACAAGGATCACCTCCGAGCAGTGCTACAATGACTCCACGACCATTAGTTATATGCCAAATTCAGTAAATGCAAATTTTGGCTCAAGCAAGTTGGGTTTCTCGGACATGTACTATCCGCTGAAGGTATAGCCGTGGACCCGAGCAAAGTAAAGGATGTGCTCGATTGGGTGCCGCCCACGACTGTGACATAGATCCGGAGTTTTCTCGGATTAGCTGGATACTACTGTCGTTTCATTGAAGGGTTTTCCAAGATTGCTAAACCCATGATAGAGCTGCTCAAAAAGGATAAGAAGTTTGAATGGACGGAGGACTGTGAGAAAAGTTTTAATGAGCTAAAGATACGGCTGACAACCGCACCCGTATTAACTCTTCCAGACATTTATCGCAGTTTTGATGTGTATTGTGACGCCTCCAGGCAAGGTATTGGTGGCGTACTTATGCAAGACAGCAAGGTAGTAGCATATGGATCACGACAGCTACGACCCCACGAGGGAAATTATCCCACTCATGATTTGGAATTGGCTACGGTGGTTCATGCGCTATAAATTTGGAGACACTACCTCATTGGAAAAAGGTGCCAAATTTTTACCGACCACAAAAGTCTCAAATACATCTTCACTCAGCCATGTTTAAACCTCCGTCAGCGAAGATGGCTAGAGTTGGTCAAGGATTATGACCTTGGAATAAATTACCACCCGGGCAAGGCCAACTTAGTTGCCGATGCACTCAGTCGAAAGCTCGTCAACTTAAATGTCATATTGAGATCCTTGCTGCCCGAACTCCAAGAGGAGATCGCTCAGCTCAACTTGATCATAGTGGATGCTGGCCTCGCGAATATTTTGGAAGTTACCCCCACACTTGAGGCAGAAATCCGCAAGGCCCAGCCAGCTGACACCGAGTTGCAAAGACGTGCCGATGGCCAGATGGCAGAGAAGACCCCAGATTTCTCCAAGGACAATTCGGTACCCTCCGATTCCGTGGACGGATTTGTGTACCCAATCAACCGGATTTAAGGAAGAAAATTCTATCAGAAGCACACAAATCCTCATATTCCATTCACCCGGGAGGTACGAAAATGTATGAGGACCTTAGACAAATATTCTGATCGGATGGAATGAAGAAAGAGATTGCCTATTTTGTAGCCTGTTGCGACATATGCAACAAGGTGAAGGCAGAGCATCAGAAGCCAGCCGGACTCCTCCAACCGCTGCCGGTTTCACAATGGAAATGGGATGACGTTTGTATGGATTTCATTACGGGATTGCCTAAGACTCAGCGAGGCAATGATGCAATCTGGGTCATAGTGGACACCCTAACCAAGGTTGCTCACTTCATTCCGATCAGCACCAGATACAGAGCAGATCAGCTTGCACAACTGTATGTATCCAGAATAGTCAGTCTGCATGGAGTACCCCGAACTATCACTTCCGACCGAGGTTCCCAGTTGACCTCCGCTTTTTGGTCACGCCTCCATCAAGCCTTGGGGACAGCACTAAAATATAGTACTGCTTATCATCCTCAGACGGATGGACAGATAGAACGAGTAAATCAAATACTCGAAGATATGTTGCGAGTCTGTGCTTTAGCCCAAGGACCTAAATGGGAAGACTGCTTGCCATATGCCGAGTTTTCCTATAACAACAGTTTCCAGACCAGTCTAAAAATGTCACCGTATGAAGCTCTGTATGGCCGTAAGTGCCGCACTCCTTTAAATTGCTCTCAAACGGGAGATAGCCGTATCTTCAGAACAGATCTCATGATGGAAGCTGAGAAACAAGTTAAGGAAATCAGAGACAGATTGTAATTTGCCAAATCTCGACAGAAAAGTTATTATGATGCAAAGCACCGACAGGTCAGTTTTGAACCCGGAGAACACGTATACCTCCGAGTCACTCCTATGAAAGGAGTCAAGAGATTCCAGACTCGTGGAAAGTTGGTCCCCGGATTTATTGGTCCATTCCCGGTTATGTCTTGAGTGGGTACTATTGCATATCAATTGGAACTACCCGCTGAGTTGGCAGACGTGCACAACGTGTTTCATGTTTCACAACTGAGACGATGCATATCCCCGCCTGAGAAAAGGAATGCTATGGCTAAGGTAGAATTGGCAAATGATGTAACTTATGAAGAGAGACCGTTCAGAATTTTGGATCAAATGGAAAGGGTCACTCGCAGTAAAGTAAGGAAATTTTACAAAGTTCAGTGGGAGCATCACACAGAGTCAGAATCAACATGGGAGCAGGAAGAATGTCTGCAGTCACATTATCCAGAGTGGTTTTCCCAAGCAACCGAATCTCAAGGACGAGATTCATTCTAAGTGGGGGAGGTTTGTGACAGCCTGGTTTTTGCCCTCTCTCATTTGCTTGATTTTTATTTGGATTCAATTTGAAACTTGGAGTTTTTGAATCTTTTCATATGGACTTAAACACTTGGGTACCCTTGGCTTTCACCCAAGTGCTTCATTTCCCTCCCTAATCATCATTCCCCTTCTGATCCATCCCAAAATAATCTTTGGAATATTTTTCTTAAATGAAAAATATTAATTTTTCTCTCAAAAACCCTAGCCAGATCAATATGCTCCAAAGCAACCCTAATTTTTATGGCCCAGAAAAATCTGAGATAATTCACAAATATTCTTTGAACCCTAGGGCACCTTCCTGAGCAAAAATATTTCATCACTTTTTGGAATATTTTTGCTACAGAAAATATTTTCTGTTCTGGACAGAAATGGTGGTTTCTACAGCAACTACCATTTTACTTGCTCCATTGTGCCTGGGTTTTCTTGTGCATTTTCACCTTAGTAACTCTTGGCAAACCTCCAAAGCACAGCCTCTAACTCCCAGCCATTTGACCTCAGTAACCTCTCAAAGTTACTGACCAGAAACTTACCTGGCGTGTAAAAACTTCTCTACTGCACCTGGATCCAAACCAAAGCGTGGTAACATCTCAATCTACCACGAACAACACGCCAGACATGAAGTTTAGGCTTAGCTCGGCCTGATGTCATAGTCCACGCGGTGACCGCGTTCGTCCAGGGGTGCTGGCATGCGTGTCGACGCGCTCTCAGTGCCGCCGAGCGCTCTGTTTCGCGCATGCTCGCTTCCCCGACTGTCGTAGCGCACCAAACTTCGCCACCATCTTCGTCTCAACTCCCTTAACTCCCCTCTGGCGCTCGCCGACGCCGGAGCTCGCCGCAGCGAGCACGGGCACGGTCCGACCAACCCAACAGTGCGGTGCGCACTCTGCTCGTCGCCTTCTCCTCGTTCCTGTGCTCGTCTCCGTCCGCCCACAGTTGCCGCGTGAGTTGCGTCGCCTTCTCCCCCTCTCACTGACGCCGCTCGTCACCGGGCGCCGTGGACAGGTGTCCACCGGCAGAGCCCAAAACCCCCTCGCCGCTCGCCTATAAATAGAGCCGCCCCAGCCTCCTCGAGCACCATCTAGCACTCCCACACACCCCACAAGCGAGTAGGAAGCCGTAGCCCGGCCGGGCAGGCCGCGGGCCGCCGTCCTCGAGCTCGAGCTCGCCGACGATCCCCTCTGGTCGCCGCGCTAGCTCCAGCCCCTCCCAGGCCAGGGCGACCCTTCCAGGGCCTCCGCCCCTCTCCGGTGAAGCTGTCCCGCCCCTCTGGAGCTCCTGGAGTAGCCTTTGCTCGCCGTCTTCTTCATCTCCGGCGGCCACCGTGTTCTGCCTCCGCTTGCGAGGTTGATTCCGACGCCATCCGACCACCCCTAGCTACGCTACGGGTAAGGGCAGGTGCGCCACCGTCCCCTCTCTCCATCCCTCCCTCCCGTTTTGGCCAAGGAGTCCTCGTCGCCGGCGAGAGCTCTGGCGGAGCTGCGACTCCCTCTGTTTCCCTCTCCCCTCCTCCACACCTGACTAGCGGGGCCCGCTAGTCAGCCACTCTGTACGCGCGTGAAGCGGTATGAGTGGTGGCGCCCCTGGGCTTTACGCCTTCGACGTCACCCCCCCAGTCTGTTTATTTTTATTCAAATTCATTTGAATTTACAAAACACTTCAAACAACAATAACTCCTCAACCATAAGTCCAAATGAATTGATTCTTTTTGCATCTTGTTCTTTCCAAAGAAATCTAGCAGCTCACCAAAGATGAGATTTTTCTGAGCTGTTTAGAATTTCTGGTGATTTTCAGAAGTGTTCTTGATATTTTCTTTTTATGTTTAAAATTATTTTCAGAGGGTGAGGCTTGTCTTGAGGATCACCAGAAGGCTTGTGAACCTCATCTGCACTAAGGCAAGCCACATCAACATTTTCATGGTGTCATTTCAATATTTATGATTTTCTTACTTGAATGAAATATTTAATCCATGCATTTAAATAACTATTGTGTTATTTATATTCTGTTAAGTGTTTGTTAGTTAATATGCTTGATTTACAGAATGTGGAAACTAGCTTAGTTGGTAAAGCAAAGCTAAGAAAATATTCTGTTAGGTACTTGTTTAGTCATTTTACTTGACTTACAGAATGTTTGAACCTCACTTGGTTGGTAAAGAAATTAGGATTTGTTTGTGGTAAAATCTTTGTTATTCATGTGAGAAATTAATCGGAGTTACGTTCTTGCATGAGAAAATATTAAACTTGCTGCAAAATATTTTGGTTAATATGTGAGTATCCTGATCAGCAAAGTAATATGAGTTGCTGAAGTTTATGCTTAGTGTGAATATGGATGACATCGGTCATTTTCGTTATTAAGTGATGCATGTGTAGTTTTGCATTTCATGGCATGCTATGGCACCAGTCATTTTCATTTTAAGTTGAACCTGAATATAACTCAACTTGAATATACCGTTGACTGGGTCATGGTGCCGCTGAATCGAGTTTTTCCCAGTGCAACCACATTTGCCTTTGTGGGAAGGCCTTGATTCGGTCCATTGACATTGCCTCTGGTCGGTGCCACCACCTAGGGAAGGTTACATCGTGCTTACCCTAGCCCGGTAAGCAGGCATAACCTTGTGTGCCCGTTGTTGAGATTATGATACCGGGTCCCCGAGTGGGATCGTTTTGGCCACGACGGTGGTCGGTGTGTCTTTGGTAGACAGGGGGCCACCCAAGACTAGCCCGCTGGGTATTGGGTCGGAGTGGCCGGGAGAGTGTCATGGCAATGGAAGGGTTTCGTCGAAATGTCGTTGGTCGACCCGAATGGGAGTGCGAGGCCATGGGTTCCGTGGTGTGGGTACAATGTGCTACCTCTGCAGAGTGTATAATCTATCGATAGCTGAGTCCACGGTCATGGACACCTCGTAGTAGGTCCCACCATGAGTCAACGTTTAATAAAATTTTCACACTAAGCTATGAACTTTGCATTGATGAGGATGGCAGAAAGGCCATCGCGATGTTCGGGACCAAATTTTGGTCGTGGTTGTGATCGCCGTAAGGATCACGAGTTACTCTTGTTAAGACCACGTTGATGGTTTGTTTGTGATCCAAGAATGATCACGGTTGGTAAGTTGTCCCGAGGGACGTTCGATCATGATCACAGCATGTTTGACATATAGTGTTGCATTATTATTAATTGGTTAAGTATCATGATATTGTTTGCCATTATGATTATGCATGTTGTGAGCTTGCAAGTACATTCAATGTACTGACCTGGCGTGTCATGCCAAATTTCAGGAAAGTCTCGTTGGAGAGGAGCGCTGCTCGAGTCTAGATCGTGTCCACATCAGTGTCCCTGTGATATGGAGCTTCCGCTACGACGTTATTCCTCTGCCGCATAGTTGTTATGATCGAGGCCCCTTTATGTTCACTAAATAATGTACATATTGTTCAGCCGCACCGAGCGTGCCGCTTGGCCTCGACAACTGTTGTAATATAAAGTCTGGTCCGCTAGCATCAATAAGGCGGTTGTTTTCTGTACCAAGATGTTGTGTGTTGCCAGAAGACATGGTCTCTGGGCTGGCAATGCATGGTAAACCGGTCGCTCTGAGCCGGGTTGCCACAAAGAGATGGATGTAGCACGGACTCCAAGAAAATTGGTGTCGAATGGGACTCGTGTGTGTGGCGTGTGTCGTACTGCTAGACATGAATGCTTGTTATGGCCCATGCCACCCCACTATATCGAGGTGCTGGTTACGTAGAACAAATTTCCTGGAGTCCGTGCTCAGCCCTCCTCGATCTCTCTTCTCAGCCAGCCAGCAGACGCGCGGTTCCCATCGTCTGTTTGCTCATGTGCGGTCCCACATGTCAGTGAAAACGCAAGAGGACCCACTGAACCTGCACATCTTTCACCTTGATGTGCTGGTGATGAAAAACAAATCCAATAAAGATCTTCGGTGGCCGCTTTTGGAGTTACTCAAGAGTACTAAGATTCTATTTACAGTTTAACCCAAGATGCACATCACATGGCTTCAACTACCGCTCTATTTTCTTGCATGACACGACCTGGATGCTGGATGTCCCACGTGTCGGCAAAAGGAGGAAGAACTCGACCAAATCTTCGGTTGTGCTCTCGGATTAGACTAGTTGTGCTAACTTAAAATTTTATTGTGTAGAATGGATGCAAGTTTTGGTATTGGGAAGAAGAGTACAACGATATATTGATACAGCGCAATTTAGTAGATGTTCTAGCACTTTTAGCTAGCATAGAGGCTAGAGATGAGACTAGTGAACTTGTTGATAGAATAGAGGCTAGACACGTCTACTTCTTTACACTCGAAGAAGAAAGAAGAACGCAAGATCGAGCCTCCGCAGATCAACAATGAATGCATCGAGAAGGCACTAATCCAACTTACATGAGCAGTTATGGAAGTTGGATATCTTCTAAAATGTATTCTTTTGGTTCTTGTTTTCTTTGGTCTTGCTTTTCTAGTCAAAATTTTCGTGATGTATTTCCATGTACCAAAAAATCAATGATGAAAAAAAGATATGTGTTTGCAAAGAAAAATGTACGCGGTCGGGATGCGTCCGCGCGTTCGGCGCACAGCCACCGTATCCGAGAAATGGCCCGGACACGACCCCATTGCCCTACCCAAACGGACAGAATCCGGGCAAAACGGAGGTCCGTTTGGGGTCGTGCGTTGGAGTTGGCCTTACAAGTGGGGCCGCAGTTGAGGAAACTGACCATCGTCAAACTCCCACCTCGCCCGCCGCGCGATGGCTGAGTTAGAGAAATGACGAGATTGAAGAGATTGCTGTAGCACGGACTCCAAGAAATATGGTGTCAGATGGAAGTCGTGCTGGTGGCGTGTGCCGTACTCCTGTGCGTGAATGCTTGTTCTGGCCCATGCCACCCTACTACTCCTACTACTTATAGTAGTAGTATCGAGGATTCGAGGTGCTGGTTACGTACAGCGAACACATTAACATATGGCCCACCTCACACTGTGGCCAAATTTCCTGGAGTCTGTGCTAGGTTAAAAAGTGTTCTTTGTGAGGATGGGTGGCTGGTCTCAAGTTTAAAACTTGATGTATTATGTACGTAGACGTAGAGATAGTGCAGCATATGAAGCTAGTACAAATAGTGTACTATTGTTGATTGGCCTCATCCGATAACCTGTTGCAATGCACGTACAATTATGTATTCGGAAAATATATTTTTGCCTCGTCGCAGCACCCACTCAGAGAAGCGACTCAAAAGCCATTCATAAATTTAGTAAGTTTATCACAGGCATATGATTTTATTACATACAACAGGTCATCAATCCACAACGACAACGAGGATACATTATAAATACTAAAGTTTTCATCACACAACAAATAACAAGCAATGAATTGAACTTCAACTCAACCAATCCTCGGCATTGGAAACGCTTGCTTTGAACCACAAGCGATTATCTGGGAAGAGCCAGCTACTGTCAATCTCAAGACCAACGCAGGACTGATCATCCAGGCTGAAGCGGCCTACTATATCACGACCAGGGTAGGGAACCACCGCAATGTCCGACGTATAGACACAGTTGCTTCTCATAAATGGTAGTAACATTGTGTCAACAGCAGTTGGATCGCCTTTCACCATCATTGGATAGTTTTGTCCAGGGAAGAGCGAATTTGCTCCAAGACTATCAGTATTGTACCAAGGAGAAGGTGTTGGCGCTAGCACACTAGTATCCATCCCGAATACCATGCAACGGGTGTTGGAATAGGTCCGAAGAGTGCGACCATGGGAGACAACACCTGCTCCCTCAGTAGTAACATCAGCAGTGGGCTGTATACAGACAAGAAGGGGTGATCCATCGGAATTAGTTGCCAACCGCCAGTGAGCATATGGGCCCTGCTCGTCCTCATGCTCGTAATCATCACCATCGTCATCTCCCCCTTGGTTATAAAAAATTTCAAGTATAGGTGGTGGAATGTTCACAGGACCTTGGAAACACAAGAAGAAGGTTAATTAGTAGAGAAGGGAAACTTGCTAACTCGCATGCATGTGGATGAAACAATTATAATTACGGTGGAAGACAAACGTACCGAAACTATGAGGATCCCATGCAAAAATAGTGCCACGAGTGGTGGCAGCAAACACAAGACCCTCGTATTCAATTGCATCACAATACACATCCGTGTATAGAAACTGATTTTTGAGCAATATCCATCCAGTCGAACCACGAAGGACGGCAACAAGCTTGTCGAAGATAGCAACAACTTGATTGTTCTTGTAATTCCACGAGTGGTTGGGAACTCGAGAAAATTGCTATCTTCCGTAGACGACAATCACCATGATCGTATTTTAACATACGTAGATCATCTGTGTGCTCAACCTCAGGGCACTCGGAGATTTTTGGAAGTGGAATCCGCTGACGAGTGTACACATTCACAAGTTCCCACTCGCAATTGTACCCAATATAAACAACCCAATCTCCATTTGCGCCAGCCCAGGCCTTACCCTGAAGCGATGGCATCTTGACATCACACGTATCGTTATCAAGCGGCATCAACTTGCACAAGGCGAGGCCTCCGTCGTCTGCGCCCATGCGAACAGGCTTATAGCGAAAAAGATAAGGGAGATCAAACCGCTCCTGGACCCTTGGGTTCCTTGTAATGATGTTATTAGTTGAGTCGAGAATGGTCTTGAACAAACCTGCCATGCTAGCCAAGGTGATGACGTCGCATCGATCAATGAGTTCCCCCACCACGTCATCTTTCAGATCAGGGCAAGAATAACGGGGTCATTTCCGGCTTGTTCCCTCCATGGAGAAGACGATCGAACAATGGCAGAAGGAAGGGTGAAGGCAAATGGAGGAGGGAGGAAGAGCGTGCGACAGCAGTTCCAAATCGAGAGGGAAAGGCGAAGAGTCGGTGGACGGTTGCCAGTTTGCCACGGTACACAAAGAGGTGCCCCGGCCTACACGTCCTTTCGAAAATTGTACAAAAGGACTCGCCGTCGTCTCACTGACATGTTGGAACGGGACCACATGTCAACGAAATATAGTGTGTAATTTCTCGTGCAAAATGTGATCTGGCCGCGTTGGCCCGAGGTGCCGCATTAGTTATCGACCTTTATTTTTTTAACATACAATCTGAGTGGATAGCTCATGTGGTCATCACACGTGAGCGGATATATAGGTGGGCTAGGTGGGTAGGCGGCAACAATCTAAGTGCTAAAAGAGTTGATCTCGAAAAAAGACTTGATCCAATGCTTGGTTTTGTTTGGATTTTCCAACTATGACCATTGGATAGAGTGAATCAATGGCTTACGTTCAAAGTTATTCTCATACTATAGAATGGTATAGGAACATGGAGAGATTTGGTTGATTTTATATCGCTGAATAATATAAAATATTATGAGTGCAGACGCTCCACCCCGTGGTTTGTAGCTCCTTATCGGTCGTCGGGAATCTATGTTCTTCCACTCTTTCGTTTAAGACATGAGCTTTGTTCATCCTGTTCCCGACACCCGGGACATCTATATGCCTCCATTTTACAAAATCATACTATATGCCTCCATGACACGAGGGACATCTAGCATCAAGGTGGCGTGTCATGCAAGAAAATGGAGATATGCAGTGCGTAAGTGAGTCATGCACTTCGATGGCACCTAGTACTACGCAATATTTTTTCTCCTCGATGGCACGTGAATAGTGCACGTACTCAATGATAGAGCATGGGATGGTAGCCATGGACATGGTCGGCCCTTTTTGAAGAGAGTACTAATAAATACGTAACTTTGATGTGTCCCGTCAACTTGCAGAACGATGAGAAGCTTGCTTACTACGCCTTCTCCCTCGCCAACGCGTGCGTGGTGGCTCGTAGCACGAGGAGAAACTTTTGCTTACAAGCGGTGGACGTGCAGCAGTTCATTTGGTGTCAGATTGCCAAAAGTAGTACCATCATTATTGTTCGACTTCTAGAAGAGGAGAAGAGCCAAGCACAAGGTCACCTACTAACCTAGTACAGTACTACTATAGCCAAAGCTAGTCCACCTTTTTAGAGCATGGTTAATTAATATAGGCGGCTCTTGCAGCGCCACATCATTTAGAGCAAGTACTATCTTTGTATGATCAAAGGAAGTGAAACAAAAGTTGGAGTGGATGCTAGATTGCCAATTAAAACATGATTACATAGGAAAAAAATCCTATAGTATTCTATCCTATGAATCAAACGACCAATGTAGGAAAATTATGAGGGGGGTCTCTCCAACAGTGTTCCTCGGCTCAAACCTAGCATCACGGTGGTCGAACTTGGAGTCATTCATCTGGTACACGTGGCATCTCAGATCTGGTACTCCAATATTAGGTTGGCTCTATGTGATGTGGCAACTTCATATACTAACCGGATGCTGGCTATACTACTACGGTACTCACACTCCAAGAAGTGACTCAAAAACCATTCATAAATTGAGTCTATGACACACATTTGCAAATGTACCATTCATTACAGACAACAAGTCATCAACACACAACAACAACGATGATACATGTTGGATTATAGATTATTTCCAACAAAACATTCTAGTAAATACTGAAGTTTTCATCACACAACAAATAACAAGCAATGAAATGAACTTCAACTCAACCAATCCTTGGCGTTGGAAACACTTGCTTTGAACCATAGGTGCTTTGGGAAGGGCCAGGTATTGTCAATATCGAGAGCAACACAAGACTGATCATCCAGGCTGAAGCGGCATATATCAGGAGCAGTGTAGGGAACCACCGCAATGTCTGAGGTATAGGTATAGTTGCTTCTCATAAATGGTAGTAACGCTGTGTCAATAGCAGCTGGATCGCCTTTAACCATCATTGGATTGTTTGGTCCAAGGAAGAGCGAGTTTGCTCCAAGACTACCGATACTGTACCAGGGAGAAAGTGTTGGTGCTAGCACACTAGTATCCATCCCGAATACCCTACAACGGGTGTTGGAATAGGTCCGGAGAGGGCGACAATGGGAGACAACACCTGCTACCTCAGTAGTAACAATCACAGTGCACTGTATACAGACAATAAGAGGTGATCCATCGGACTTAGTTGCCAGGCGCCACTGAGTATATAAGTTTTGCTCATCCTCATGCTTGTGATCATCACCATCGTCATCTCCCCCTTGGTTATAAAAATTTTCAAGTATAGGTGGTGGAATGTTCACAGGACCTTGGAAACACAAGAAGAAGGTTAATTAGTAAAGGGAAACTTGCTAACCCGCATGCATGTGGATGAAACAATTATAATTACGGTGGAAGACAAACGTACCGAAACTACGAGGATCCCATGCAAAAATAGTGCCACGAGTGGTGGCAGCAAACACAAGACCCTCGTATTCAATTGCATCACAGTACTCATCCGTGTACAGAAACTGATTTTTGAGCAATATCCATCCAGTCGAACCACGAAGGACGGCAACAAGCTTGTCGAAGATAGCAACAACTTGATAGTTCTTGTAATTCCAAGAGCGGTTGGGAACTCGAGAAATTGCTATCTTCCGTAGACGACAGTCACCATGATCGTATTTGAACGTACGTAGATCATTTGTGTGCTCAACCTCAGGGCACTCGGAGATTTTTGGAAGTGGAATCCGCTGACGAGTGTACACATTCACAAGTTCCCACTCGCAATTGTACCCAATATAAACAACCCAATCTCCATTTGCGCCAGCCCAGGCCTGACCCTGATGCGATGGCATCTTGACATCACACGTATCGTTATCAAGCGGCATCAACTTGCACAAGGCGAGGCCTCCGTCGTCCGCACCCATGCGAACAGGCTTATAGCAAAGAAGATAAGGGAGATCAAACTGCTCCTGGACCCTTGGGTTCCTTGTAATGATGTTATTAGTTGAGTCGAGAATGGTCCTGAACGAACCTGCCATGCTAGCTGAGGTGATGACGTCGCACCGATCAATGAGTTCGCCCACCACGTCATCTTTCAGATCAGGGCAAGAATAACGGGGACGTTTTCGGCTTGTTCCCTCCATGGAGAAGACGATCGAACAATGGCAGAAGGAAGGGTGAAGGCAAATGGAGGAGGGAGGAAGAGCGTGCGACAGTAGTTCCAAATCGAGAGGGAAAGGCGAAGAGTCGGTGGATGGTTGCCAGTTTGCCACGGTACACGAAGAGGCGCCCCGGCCTACACGTCCTTTCGGAAATTGTACAAAAGGACTCGCCGTCGTCTCACTGACATGTTGGAACGGGACCACATGTCAACGAAACATGGTGTGTAATTTCTCGTGCAAAATGCGATGTGGCCGCGTTGGCCCGAGGTGTCGCATTAGTTATCAACCTTTATTTTTTTTAATGGCGTGCCGTTCAGTTTTGAAGCACGACTAACTGGTACTGTTTGCAGAGAAAATATAAACTACTCTACCACTACTCCACCTCTAGTACTAGTAGTATAAAAAAGATATATAGGCTGGAGCTTCAGAGCTTTCTTGCTAAGGGCTGCCCACTTACTTCTCACACTATCACCCTCTCTCCAGATCTAAAAAAGACGGCCTCTCTCTCCCTCCTCACCGGTGGTCACAGATCCGCCGGGGAAGAAAAGGAGGTGCAGCGTTGAAGCACTCGTCGTCGGCGAGCAAGGTCACGCACTGATGACAAGGCCGTCCTCTCAGACCTAGCGCCCGCGCGGGATGGCCTCCGTCCCCAAGCTCGCTGACGTAGTGCATGCGGAGGACGACAACCACGAGCGAAGCCACTTCCCGCCGACCCTCAGGTATGCTTCCTCTTTTCGAACCATACCCTTGTTCAATTGCCCCATCTGCCACATCGCTGCATGTGGATCTTTTTCCACTCCACCATCTTCCCAACTTGCTATCCTCTGCTCTGCTGGTCATGCAGACGAAAACCTTAATTTGCACTGTTAAAGGAAACCCTACTTCATGCAGACTAATCCATGTCTGGGTTGAATAAGGAAAGGAAGGGAGACTGTACTGTCCAAGAGAGTAGGCATCGAACCCGCATCTAGGTTGAAAAGGGGAAAATCAGTAGCTAAGGAACGAGTCTCGTGTCTCTTGGTTGAAGAAGGGTAGAAAGGCATGACAACGCAATAGAGAATGACCAGGTCGATCGGTTTGTTGTCCTCACATAGGAAAAAGGTGGCTAAATAGAACAAAAATGGGACGTAATCCACATATGCTGCCTGGATATTTGTTGCTCTGGGCAACCATACCTCCCTCACCACTCTATGCGTCCGTGGAGGTACATCATACTGGTGCGCCCACTGTCCGAATGGGCCTCCCATGCTCTTATTGTCACTTTTTTGCTGTTAATATAACGCCAGCAGTCAAGTCAAGCAATGCTACTGCTAAAGTGATGCCACATTTAACTAATGCCGCACTCAGTCTAATGCCACCGATAAATTTAAGCAATGCCATTTAATGTCACTGGATTATTTCAGGGTTAGCTGTTGATTGTGGATGTATTAAAGATTTTTCAGCTAAGGCATTCTAATGTTGTTGCACAGCCAATATACCAACGATGAAACTTATTACTACCTTCAGATTTTTGCACTGTTAATGCTTATAGATTACATACCTCACTTTCATGAGATAAGTTAATTTTTTTTGTACAGTGTCACCAAAATGCCAAGGCACTGATGTCATTTTATTTTGGTTAAACTGCACACAAAAATATGAAGACAAGAGGAAAGGTCAAGAGTGGGCACCTCCTCCTCCGGCTGTTCTCTTGATTCGTTCGATCAAGTTTTTATGTTTGATCGATTATCAAGATTGGGATAGCAATTTTTAAGGTCCCCCCGAGTTCGAAATGATATTTACCTTGGAGGTACATGGTTTGCAATTTTTTTATACTGTCATTAGTTAATAGTGCTAGTTACCTTCAGACTTTTGTATTTGGTTTAATGCTCATGCACAGCTAGTATACCAATGCTGAAACGTGTTACCTTTACATTTTGTATTGGTAATTCTTATAGAAATCTTCCAATGCTAGAGTTTATTGAAATCTGTTCAGTAAAACCATTGTACTGTACCTTGTAATAAAATAACTAATCTACTGTTGCACTAGCCACTGGATTAGTGTATATTTGTAGTATTCGAAATTTTGAATGGTGTTGCATTAGCGTATGGACATAAATAAAGTGTGGCAAGATTTCCCAGATATGTGCTCAAGAAAACTACTACCTGTTTTTCTAAATATTAGACGTTTGGGTACTTCAAATTGAACCACGAAAACGTCTTATATTAAGGAACAGAGGGTGTAGAGTTCACTCAAATTATCCCGGTAAAGCTAGTCACACCTTTGTTAAAATTAATGTTCATTATGTTATCGAAGGAGGTCTGTAAGTTTGTCTCTAATGCCTGTTGACTACATACCTGACACCATGATGTAATGTTAAGTCATTTCCTTTTGTACAGTGTCACGAATTGTCAAGGCGGTGATGGCATTTTATTTTAGTTGAACTGCACAAAATATGCTTAAAAGAAGAGGAAAGGTCAAGAATCGATCATTCTTTCAGAAAGAACTATATATGCCTTTCCGACATCAGCCGCTGTTGCCTTATTTATTCCTTCAAACAGGTGGTTAGAAACAGTCTGGCTACCTTTTCCCATTAAGAAATTGGAATGCTTATATTTGTGAGTCTATGCTTCAACTAGTGCCACTTTTATAGTAATCACACTTTCAATATCTATGCAAACAGGGATGCTCGATTTTAGTGGAACTGCACAAAAAGTCCAACTGGTTCAATATTAGGAGCATGTTTTCTTCCAAACCTTTACATCCAATTGGTGGCACTATGAGCTGTTCATGACGAAGGTACATGGTTTGCTACTATATTGCTACTCTTTTTGTACTGTCATTAGATAGTAATACTAGTGGTTTGCATGTGAATTTATTGGCAGGGTGGACCTACATTGGAGGTGCAGGACAGGATTCAATGATTGGATGCTCAATTTCGATTGTATCAATTTCACCTCTTCCATCACTGCGAACATGGATATCCTTGGTCTGATGAAGAATAGGCGCTATATTTCTGCTCTGAACCAGCAAATCAATTCAGTATGAAATTGTCCAGGGCAAAACATGACTGTATCAAATTGTCCAGTGCAAAACATGACAGATGCTAAGCGGAAGAGACATGTTTAAACCGAAAATACAAGGTGGGGTATATGTTTACTAGCTGCTTGATATTTGTGCAGACAAAGATGTCTACCCGTTGCTATTTGGCAAACACACAAAGTGACCGCAATTTTGGTTGAACTGCACAAGAAAATAGTATAGTCACTGCATGCAGTGCCATTTGAAAATAGACACAGAAAGATTGGATAGTCACTTCATGGACTGCAGAAAAGTAGTACTGTACTATTTATTGGCCAACACTAGGTGCTTCATTGCTTTGGTCTGATTATACAATGGGCATCATTTTGCCTAAGTTAAAGTTTGTATTCCAAAAATAGTCTCGCCATGTGATCGAGAGAAGACCAAATCATATTGCAGTGGATGTCCCTCCATCATGGTTCATTCTCATGGTTCCAGCTGTTGGTGAAACCACTTACGTTTGCAAGAGGAATTGTAGACTTCACAAACAAATTTGTCTTTCAGTCTGTACTGAATGTGCCAAGAGAAGCATCCATGTTAGTAGGCAGAATAGATACTTTTTCTAGATCTTTGCTTTTGGAGCTACATATTTGTATATGATCTGTGAATCATTGAGATGCATTAACATGTCAATCTTATGTATGGGAATCGTACTAGTTGGTTTTAGTTGCGACGCAAGATCCGAAGTGGCTCATCTTTACTTTTGGAGCTACATATTTGTATATGATCTGTGAATCATTGAGATGCATTAACAGTTCCTTATTTCTGTTCGCTCATTGTTTACAAGTTACTGAGCGATCACTAGCTAGCCTACTAATGCGCTCCTAGCAGTTTTAGTTGCGACGTAAGATCCAAAGTGGCAGTTTTTTGAATAAAATGCCTACCTCTGAAGAAACTGACAAGCTGCTCTGAAGAAAATGCCATGCGAATCTGAAGAAACTGCCAGCGAAAACGTTCGCAAATGCCTTATCTCCCAGCTAAAGTTCATCAACTAATGCCCTCGGCTGCGACTCGTTGCATGCTGCTCCGCGTACTGGCTGCGAGCGATTTTGAGTGCCTGCATGCAGCCGGCCATAATTAAGGCAGCTAACTTATGCGAAAAAAGATGCGCTTTAATTGTTGCGGGCCTTTTAAATCCGTGGAATCATTATTGACAAGGAGGGAGATGATTCGAGTGCACTCGTTTGACCATCATGCCGGCATGCGACCCAGCACGGACGGGACGGGATGGCACAGTCATAATTTCAGTTTCTCTAGTTTTCCACGGCAATCTGGCGCATTAAGCCATGCCTGCTTAATTATGCATTGAATTCTAATGACCTTCGCGCTACCTTCCACCTATAAGTACTGTTTCCTGGCCTTCTCCGGTGGCACCGTGACCCAACTCGCCCTATCCCCATAAGCCCCCACCGGCCCGACGTCGCTCGCCACTTATCCTCACTCTCGCCACGTCCGCCATGCCCCCGCCCATCCGCGATAGGCGAGGCCGGAGGCGGTCACCGCCAGAACTAGTGTTCGGTTTTTCACCGGAAGGCAGACGGAGGGAGGGGGCATTCTATCGGTCTTTAGATGGCAATGCGGAGATCGAGGACTTGTTGGAGCGCGACCGCCTGGCGGAGGAGAAGGAGTTGCTGGAGCGCGACCGCTTGGCGGAGGAGCAGCGTATCGCCGATTTGCGCCGCCAGCGGGACATGGAGCAGCAGCGCACCGACGCTCTGAGTCGCGAGCAGAGCGCCCGCAACTGGGCCGACTACGTGGAGGCCGGCGCCCGGCAAATAGCCCTGGAGGCTGTCGAGCACGCATGCGTTCGCGACGCCGATTTTTACTACCAGCTCGTCAAGTGGGTTTCCCGCTTAGAAGCCGAAGCTTCGGTGGACCACGTCGGCATGGAAAGGGCCAACGCGCGCGAGCAACGCGCCCTATCGCACCTCTGGCAAGTCCGAGGCGAGGTGGAGGACGCCGCTGCTGGCGTTTAGCGTGTACCGCAGATGGCGAACGACATCGTCTAGTTAGCTAAGAGTAAGTTAGTACTTGTACGCTACTAGAGTATTAGTGGGGGTAGATAGTTAACTTGGCTATGATGGTTGTCAACGTGGAAGTTCAGTACTCTATATGAGGATCAGACCTGTTACTTTGCTCTGAATGTTGAACTTTTCGTTTGAACGTATGGAATGGGTTGTTATATTTTTTAAATGGGTTGTATTTGTCCTCCACGGGTTTAGAGGCTGACTTGTGGGCCTACCAAGTTGACGCGTACACAATCAGGAGATGATTGTGCGTGGAGACGATGACAGCAAGGACCCGCCAAGGTCATGGCAGTACGCAAGCAAGTGCCTCCTTATTTCAAGCCAATAAAAAAATGGCTCCTCCTAATGGATGTCTGACATCTGGGTCCAATGCGATTGTCAACGTAGTCAATAAACGACAGAATTGCACAACGAGCGGCTGACACCAGGGACCCAGCAGCTCGCCCAGTTATTTTTGTTTTGGGTTAATTTGATAAATGCCACTCCAAATCTGGTGTTTCAGAGAAATGACACTGCAATTTCCAAACTTTGAAAAATGCCATTCCATGCCATTTCTAGTGGCATTTTTTGAAGTCTGGAGTGGCATTTTTTAAAGTTTGCAAATTGCAGTGGCGTTTTCCAAAGTTCGCAAAAATTGCAGTGGCATTTCTCAAAGTTTAGAAATTGCAGTGGCATTTTTATGAATCGCCATAATTGGAGTGGCATTTATCTAATTTGTTTTTGAGACGGAAGCAGGGTGTCAACTGGGCTGTGCGGGGCACTCTGGCCTGTCTACACAGCCTTCTCTTTTATGTTTACCACAGACCAGCCCAGTAGTTTTTTTTCTTTCTGAAAATGGCTAGCCCAGTTTTTTTGTGATTTGCCAAGTAAGTCGCTTTGTCAGGCCTGTTGGGCTGCAAATCTTTCAAGACGAGGAGAGCTTCATTCGGCTGGCCGAGAAAATGGCCTATCAGTAATGAGAAATGGGTTGTATATTTTTAAAACACATCAAACCGGCAATTAGTTTCAAATTTCTTTTTTTCATTTCGAGATTTTAAATTACATTAATTTTTATGCGTGGACAATTTGTTCAATTTATATTGATATACATTTATTTTTAAAATCAGTTTGAATATGACTCGAAATTTCGGGATTAAAAACAGTTCGGACCGCACCAAAATATGCAAAATTTCGTATAATTTTTTAACCGTGGCCACAATATGGGCTGTAATGCTAACAAAAAGAATATGGGCTCCAAAAAAACCTTAAGAATTAGCAAATGGGCTGTAAATTATCAGAAATAATGGCAGATGGGTTGTATGTTGTTTTCCATAGATTTGAGACTTTCCTAAAAAAAGGTTGACGCACATGCAGTGACTGTTGGATGTCCATCCAACGGCCGTCGTG
Source organism: Triticum aestivum (assembly GCF_018294505.1). NCBI lineage: Eukaryota > Viridiplantae > Streptophyta > Magnoliopsida > Poales > Poaceae > Triticum > Triticum aestivum. The sequence goes on from NC_057796.1 coordinate 446,188,603, forward strand.
CTTCTTCAATCTCTGCTCTTCCTGCTCCAGCCGCTCAAATAAGCGCCGGCGGGACTGCCTGCTCCCTCCTCCCCACGGCTGGCTGTGCTGCCGCAAAGGCCTCACCGCCCCACCGTACTCCCATCGCTGGCCTAGCCATCCCTCTACTCACCCACACATGCTGTTATTCTCCGGCGACGGCAGACGAACCAGTAAACCCTCGTACAGTCGTACTCCCCTCCGCGTGGGAAACAACTGCCGACTCTTCCCTGGCTCCGTGTCGTTCCCTTCCTAGGCCTCGCCGACGTCCACCGCCCTGGTGCTCTCGGCGCGGCCTGGTCAACGTGGTCAACGACCGACATGCATCTGAAGTGGACTGTACGTGGAGAGGCTGACAGCTGGGTCCATGGCCGCACGCAAGGAAATGCCTCCTTATTACGCGCAAAATAATGATTCCTCCACCTGACATCTGGGACCCACCGAAAGGGCCTCTGTATTTCGCGAAAAAAACGTTACCGCCGCTGACAGCTCGGACCCACCAGCTATATCTTCGCACGAAGGAAGTGCCTCCTTATTACGCACAAAAAATGAATACTCCCCCTGCTAGCTGCGACCCAGTATAGTGGGAGGCTGACTTGTGGGCCTACTAAGTTGACGGGGACGGAGGGCTTTGTCAACTTAGTCAATATACACGATTCTAGCTCCAGTGACCGTACGATGTCCATCCAACGGCTGTAGTGCTTCTTCAACCTCTGGTCTTCTTGCTCGAGCCGCCCAAACCAGCGCCGGTCGTGCCACGTGCTCCTGCCTCCCATGGCCGGCTGCGATGCCGCGGAGGCATCACCGCCCCCTACTACTCCCACCGCTGGCCAGGCCATCCCTCTACTCACCCACACCCCCTATTATTCTGCGGCGACGGCAGCCCCACACCGCAGCGAACCAGTGAACCCTCATACTCCTCTACGCGTGGGCATCCACTATAGCGTCTTCCCCGGCTCCGCGTCGTCCGCTTCCTAGGCCTCGCCGTCGTCCACCGCCCTGGTGCTCTCGGCGCGGCGTGGTCAACGTGGTCAAGGAACGGCTTCCATCGGACGTGGACTGTACGTAGAGAGGCTGACAGCTGGGTCCACGGCCGCAGCAAGGAAGTGCCTCCTTATTACGCGGAAAATAATGATTCCTTGATATGTCTCCAATGTATCTATAATTTATGAAGTATTCATACTATTATATTATCTGTTTTGGATGTTTAATGGGCTTTACTAAACACTTTTATATTATTTTTGTGACTAACCTATTAACCGGAGGCCCAGCCCAAATTGTTGTTTTCTTGCCTATTTCAGTATTTCGAAGAAAAGGAATATCAAACGGAGTCCAAACAGAATGAAACCTTCGAGAGAGTTATTTTTGGAATGGAAGCAATCCAGGAGACTTGGAGTAGACGTCAGGGAAGCTTCGAGGTGGCCACGAGGCAGGGAGGCGCGCCTGCCCCCTGGGCGCGCCCCCACCCTCGTGGCTCCACTAACCGACTTCTTTCGCCTATATATATCCATATACCCTAAAAACATCGAAGAGCAGAATAGATCGGGAGTTCCGCCGCCGCAAGCCTCTGTAGCCACCAAAAACCAATCGGGACCCTGTTACGGCCCCCTGCCGAAGAGGGGATCCCTCACCGGTGGCCATCTTCATCATCCTGGCGCTCTCCATGACGAGGAGGGAGTAGTTCACCCTCGGGGCTGAGGGTATGTACCAGTAGCTATGTGTTTGATCTCTCTCTCTCTCTCTCTCTCTCTCTCGTGTTCTTGAGGTGATACGATCTTGATGTATCGCGAGCTTTGCTATTATGGTTGGATCTTATGATGTTTCTCCCCCTCTACTCTTTTGTAATGGATTGAGTTTTCCCTTTGAAGTTATCTTATCGGATTGAGTCTTTAAGGATTTAGAACACTTGATGTATGTCTTGCATGTGCTTATCTGTGGTGACAATGGGATATTCACGTGATCTACTTGATGTATGTTTTGGTGATCAACTTGCGGGTTCCGTAACCTCGTGAACTTATGCATAGGGGTTGGCACACGTTTTCGTCTTGACTCTCCGGTAGAAACTTTGGGGCACTCTTTGAAGTTCTTTGTGTTGGTTGAATAGATGAATCTGAGATTGTGTGATGCATATCATATAATCATACCCACGGATACTTGAGGTGACATTGGAGTATCTAGGTGACATTAGGGTTTTGATTGATTTGTGTCTTAAGGTGTTATTCTAGTACGAACTCTATGATAGATCAAACGGAAAGAATAGCTTCATGTTATTTTACTACGGACTCTTGAATAGATCGATCAGAAAGGATAACTTTGAGGTGGTTTCGTACCCTACCATAATCTCTTCGTTTGTTCTCCGCTATTAGTGACTTTGGAGTGACTCTTTGTTGCATGTTGAGGGATAGTTATATGATCCAATGATGTTATTATTGTTGAGGGAACTTGCACTAGTGAAAGTATGAACCCTAGGCCTTGTTTCCTAGCATTGCAATACCGTTTGTGCTCATTTTTATTATTAGTTACCTTGCTGTTTTTATATTTTCAGATTACAAAAACCTATATCTACCATCCATATTGCACTTGTATCACCATCTCTTCGCCAAACTAGTGCACCTATACAATTTACCATTGTATTGGGTGTATTGGGGACACAAGAGACTCTTTGTTATTTGGTTGCAGGGTTGTTTGAGAGAGACCATCTTCATCCTATGCCTCCCACGGATTGATAAACCTTAGGTCATCCACTTGAGGGAAACTTGCTACTGTCCTACAAACCTCTGCACTTGGAGGCCCAACGTCTACAAGAAGAAGGTTGCGTAGTAGACATCAAGCAGTTTCTGGCGCCGTTGCCGGGGAGGTGAGTGCTTGAAGGTATATCTTTAGATCTTGCAATGGAATCTTTTTGTTTCTTGTTTTAGCACTAGTTTAGTTTATATAAGAAAACTACAAAAAAATGGAATTGAGGGTACCTCATATGCTTCATCTTTTTAATATCTTTCGTGAGAATAAGGATTCCGATAATTGTGCTCAATTGCTAGAGGAAGAATGCATTAGAATGTTTGGCACTAAATCTTTGAATGATGAGCATGATTGCAATGTTGTTAGTATGAACTCTTTGAATATCCATAGTACTAATGATGATTGCACTAGTCATGATGAAAATGTCTCTTATAAGCATGTCAACTTTTGTGGAGTACATAGAGCTTGCAAGCACACACCAAATAGGGAAGATAGATTTTGCAAGAGACATAAGTATTTGGAAACTAAATGGTTGCAAGAAAGGCTAGATGATTGTGCTGAAAGATTCAATATTTTATCGCCATCCTTGTGAACTTTGCAATGAACATGGACATTTAAAGCTCCAATGCTATTTGTTTCATGATCAAATCGTGTCCAAAAATTGTGATAACTTGATTACCCTTGAGCATCATAAAGAGCTTAGTCTTCTTTTGGGGTATGAAGAAATGAAACGTATAACTGAGGGTATTCCAAAATTTAATCTTGATAGATTTCTTGATTTTGATCTAGAAGAGATTTTTATGTATTGTGCGGTGAATTGCATTGAAAATCCTTATATTGCCAATTACATAAAGAAAAGAAAAGAAATAGAGGATGAAGAGAATACTAATGAAAGGGAAGAGGCTTCCCAATACCCTCCTATTATTTCTTATGATGAATCAAGTAACGAGGAGGAGCCTTCTATCCAACCAATCTCATCAATAAGGAGCTCAAAAAAGAGGGTTAAACCCACACATGATGTGAAGAAGAAAGAAAAAGACGGAGGAGCAAAGGTAGAATGGTATACCTCCCAAATTATTGTTGCTCCTATTATTCATCGTGATGATGATAATTTCTATACTATTGGTGCTATCCATACTATTAATGATGAGAGTGATTATGCTTATGATATGAAAAGGCCCGAGCTTGCGGATGCTATGTTTGATGAGAATGACATGTTTGAGAATATATTTGCTGCAATTAATGTTTGTCCCAAGCTTGGGGATGCTATGTTTAATGAAGATGGTATTTTTAGCCTCCCAAGTTTTGATGAGCAAATTTATTATGATGATAGCATGCCTCCTACTTATGATGATTATATTGATGCAAGTGGGTTTGGAAGAGTGTCAACTTTAGGAAGTAATGATCCCACTATTTTGGAGGATGTTGAATCTTATTGTGATAAATATGGAAGTGGGTTTGGAGAGGTCATGACTTTATTTAGTGATAATTCCACTATCTTGGAAGAGGTTTCAATCGATTATGATGAGAACAAAGTTGCTACTTATGATGATTATTGTGATGACACTTATGCTATAAAAAGTAGTGATGATTATATTTATAAAACTTGTCATGATTATGATTACCCTTTTTGTGAACATTACTCCTTTAATGTGGAAACAATTTATAGTATTCGAGTTTCTTATGATACTCCCACTATTCCGAAAGAGAAGAATTTTGCTTATGTGGAGAGTAATAAAATTTCTATGCTTGTAGATCATGAAAAGAATGCTTTATGTGATGGTTATATTGTTGAATTCATTCATGATGCTACTTAAAATTATTATGAGTTAGGAATATATGCTTGTAGGAATTGCAATAATATCAAGTTTCCTCTCTATGTGCTTAAAGTTTTGAAGTTATGCTTGTTTTGCCTTCCTATGCTAGTTGATTATTGTTCCCATAAGTTGTTTGCTCACAAAATCCCTATGAATAGGAAGTGGGTTAGACTTAAATGTGCTAGTCATATTTTTCATGATGCTCTCTTTATGTTTCAATTTTTATCTTTTATGTGAACATCAATGAAATCATCATGCCTAGCTAGGGGCGTTAAACGTTAGCGCTTGTTGGGAGACAACCCAACTTTATTTTTGTTCTTTACTTTTTGCTCCTGTTTAGCAATAAATAATCTATCTATCCTCTGGTTAGATGTGGTTTTATGTTTTAAGTTAGTGTTTGTGCCAAGTAGAACCTTTGGGAAAACTTGGGTGAAGTCTTCTTGATCTTGCTGTAAAAAACAGAAACTTTAGCGCTTGTAAGATTAGCTACAAATTTTTACTAGAGAGTGATATTCAGTTCATTATTTTTGCAGATGATTAATAGACAAATTCCTCAGGTCCACCAATTTATTTCAGAATTTTTGGAGTTCCATAAGTATATGTTTGATACAGATTACTACAGACTGTTCTGTTTTTGACAGATTCTGTTTTCTATGTGTTGTTTGCTTATTTTGATGAATCTATGAGTAGTATCGGAGTGTATGAACCATATAGAAGTTATAATACAGTATATATTACACCAATATGAACTTAGAATGAGTTCACAACAGTTCCTAAGTGGTGATTTATTTTCTTATACTAACGGAGCTTACGAGTTTTATGTTAAGTTTTGTGTTGTGAAGTTTTCAAGTTTTGGGTAAAGATTCGATGGACTATGGAATAAGGAGTGGCAAGAGCCTAATCTTGGGGATTCCCAAGGCACCCCAAGGCAATATTCAAGGACAACCAAGAGCCTAAGCTTGGGGATGCCCCGGAAGGCATCCCCTCTTTCGTCTTCGTTCATCGGTAACTTTACTTGGAGCTATATTTTTATTCACCACATGATATGTGTTTTGCTTGGAGCGTCAATTTATTTTGTTAGGATTTGCTTGCTGTTATTTAGGACAATGTTTTGCATCTTTTATTTCAATAAAAGTGGCATTGATAGCCTTTACTATGCCTATTTTACAAGTCTTCATGTTCCTGTTTGAAAACAGAAAGTTTACCGCAGTTGCAAAAATTCCCTAGAAAAGTCAGAATGTGATAAAATGTTGAAACATTTTGCATAATAAGCTATGATAAATTTACTACAGTGGGAATTTTCTTTCATAATTTTTGGAGCTAGGGAAGTATGGATCTTGCTGCATTCTTTACAGACTGTCCTGTTTAGGCAGATTGCTGTTATGTTTGCATTGTTTGCATATGTTTGCTTGTTTAATGATTCTATTTGAGCATAGGACTATTAAATATGCAGAGGCATTTAGTATGAAATGTTGAGTAATAGTTTTAGTGATTTGCTACGGTAGAGTATGATAAGGTTTTTGCATTTGTTTATACTAACTTATCTCACGAATCCTTGTTGAGTTTTGTGTGGATGAAGCTTTTGAGATTTAGGGAGACCGTGATATGAGAGGAATTAAGGAGACACAAAAGCTCAAGCTTGGGGATGCCCAAGGCATCCCAGAGATAATAATTCAAGAAGTCTCAAGCGTCTAAGCTTGGGGATGCCCCGGTTGGCATCCCACCTTTCTTCTTCAACAACTATCGGTTAGTATCGGTTGATCCTAAGTTTTTGCTTCTTCACATGATGTTTGCTATTCTTAGAATTCATTTTATTTTGTTTTGCTTGCTGTTTGAATGAAATATCAAGATCTGAAATTCTTAAATGAGAGAGAGAGTCTTCACATAGCTACATAATTATTTAACTACTCATTGATCCTCACTTATATCTTTTTGGAGTAGTTTGTCATTTACTCGTGTGCTTCACTTATATCCTATGAGTAAATAGTTGAATGAGCGAATATCATAAATCTGAAATTATATATGTTTCATATGCTTATCCCATGGGGAGTAATGACTTCACATATAAGAAGTGGAGGTGGTAAATTTATTGAAGGTTAGCAAACATTGTATTGGTCACTTGAACAATTCATGAAAGAATATCGAGGGAAGAAAGATTTCACATATAAATATACTATCTTGGACATCTTTTGTAATTGTGAGCACTCATTAAAATATGACATGTTAAAAGGTTGATGTTGGACAAGGAAGACAACGTAACGGGTTATGTTTTCTTATATCTGAAACAAAGTATATTGTCATGGATCATTCAACATGTTGAGCTTGCCTTTCCCCCTCATGCTAGCCAAATTCTTTGCACCAAGTAGAGATACTACTTGTGCTTCCAAACATTCCTTAAACCAGTATTGCCATGAGAGTCCACCATACCTACCTATGGATTGAGTAAGATCCTTCAAGTAAGTTGTCATCGGTGCATGCAATAAAAATTGCTCTCCAAATATGTATGATCTATTAGTGTGGATAAAATAAGCGTTATACGATCTTGTGATGTGGAAGCAATAAAAGCGACGGACTGCATAATAAAGGTCCCAATCACAAGTGGAAATATAAAGTGACGTTCTTTCGCATTAAGATTTTGTGCATCCAACAATAAAAGCGCATGACAACCTCTGCTTCCCTCTGCGAAGGGCCTATCTTTTATTCTTGTCTTATACCTTATGCAAGAGTCATGGTGATCTTCACCTTTCCTTTTTGCATTTTATCCTTTGGCAAGCACATTGTGTTGGAAAGATCCTGATATATATATCCAATTGGATGTAAGGCATCATGAACTATTATTGTTGACATTACCCTTGAGGTAAAAGGTTGGGAGGCGAATCTATAAGCCCCTATCTTTCTCTGTGTCTGATTAAAACTTTGAACCCATAAATATCGTGTGAGTGTTAGCAATTGTGAAAGACTAAATGATAGTTGAGTATGTGAAGTTTGCTGAATCAAAGCTCTGACATAGACTCTTCCTGAAAATTAGATGAATTGTAATTGTTTGATGACTAATAACACGGTTTGTTAGTTTTCAAGAAAGTTTATGATCTATACTTTAACATGTGAATAGTTTGTTACTTGATTAAGAAAAGTTTTATGAGATGAGCTACTGTTATGACATATGATGATGCTAGAAAAGGTGATTGAAATTATCATTGATCAAACTTGTGCACTTGCTAGCATTCACACTTCATAAATTATTTCTTTTATCATCTACCTACTCGAGGACGAGCAGGAATTAAGCTTGGGGATGCTGATACGTCTCCAACGTATCTATAATTTATGAAGTATTCATGCTATTATATTATCTGTTTTGGATGTTTAATGGGCTTTACTAAACACTTTTATATTATTTTTGGGACTAACCTATTAACCGGAGGCCCAGCCCAAATTGTTGTTTTCTTGCCTATTTCAGTGTTTCGAAGAAAAGAAATATCAAACGGAGTCCAAACGGAATGAAACCTCTGGGAGAGTTATTCTTGGAACGGAAGCAATCCAGGAGACTTGGAGTAGACGTCAGGGAAGCTTCGAGGTGGCCACGAGGCAGGGAGGCGCGCCTGCCCCCCTGGGCGCGCCCCCCACCTTCGTGGGCCCCTCGTGGCTCCCCTGACCGACTTCTTTCGCCTATATATATATATATATGCATATACCCTAAAAACATCGAAGAGCATAATAGATCGGGAGTTTCGCCGCCGCAAGCCTCTGTAGCCACCAAAAACCAATCGGGACCCTGTTTCAGCACCCTGCCAAAGGGGGGATCCCTCACCGGTGGCCATCTTCATCATCCCGGCGCTCTCCATGACGAGGAGGGAGTAATTCACCCTCGGGGCTGAGGGTATGTACCAGTAGCTATGTGTTTGATCTCTCTCTCTCTCTCGTGTTCTTGAGGTGATACGATATTGATGTATCGTGAGCTTTGCTATTATAATTGGATCTTATGATGTTTCTCCCCCTCTACTCTCTTGTAATGGATTGAGTTTTCCCTTTGAAGTTATCTTATCGGATTGAGTCTTTAAGGATTTGAGAACACTTGATGTATGTCTTGCATGTGCTTATATGTGGTGACAATGGGATATTCACGTGATCTACTTGATGTATGTTTTGGTGATCAACTTGCGGGTTCCGTAACCTCGTGAACTTATGCATAGGGGTTGGCACACGTTTTCGTCTTGACTCTCCGGTAGAAACTTTGGGGCACTCTTTGAAGTTCTTTCTGTTGGTTGAATAGATGAATCTGAGATTGTGTGATGCATATCGCATAATCATACCCACGGATACTTGAGGTGACATTGGAGTATCTAGGTGACATTAGGGTTTTGATTGATTTGTGTCTTAAGGTGTTATTCTAGTACGAACTCTATGATAGATCGAACGGAAAGAATAGCTTCATGTTATTTTACTACGGACTCTTGAATAGATCAATCAGAAAGGATAACTTTGAGGTGGTTTCGTACCCTACCATAATCTCTTCGTTTGTTCTCCGCTATTAGTGACTTTGGAGTGACTCTTTGTTGCATGTTGAGGGATAGTTATATGATCCAATTATGTTATGATTGTTGAGAGAACTTGCACTAGTGAAAGTATGAACCCTAGGCCTTGTTTCCTCGCATTGCAATACCGTTTGTGCTCATTTTTATTATTAGTTACCTTACTGTTTTTATATTTTCAGATTACAAAAACCTATATCTACCATCCATATTGCACTTGTATCACCATCTCTTCGCCAAACTAGTGCAGCTATACAATTTACCATTGTATTGGGTGTGTGGGGGACACAAGAGACTCTTTGTTATTTGGTTGCAGGGTTGTTTGAGAGAGACCATCTTCATCCTACACCTCCCATGGATTGATAAACCTTAGGTCATCCACTTGAGGGAAACTTGCTACTGTCCTACAAACCTCTGCACTTGGAGGCCCAACAACGTCTACAAGAAGAAGGTTGCACAGTAGACATCATTCCTCCACCTGACAGCAGGGACCCACCGGACGGGCCACCGCATTTCGTGAAAAAAACGTTTCCCCCCTGACTGCTGGGACCCACCAGCTACATCTTCCCACGCAAGGAAGTTCATCCGGACAAAAATAAACGATTCGCCCCCCTGACTGCTGTGACCCACCAGCTACATCTTCGCACGCAAGGAAGTGCCTGACAGTCGGGACCCACCTGGTCGAAGCGTACGTAGCGTTGTCATTCTGGTCGCGAACGTGTACGTACATACTTGTCGATGTAGAGGCGTGCACGTGTCGTAGTAGAGGCGCGCACGTAGCATGTACACGTACGTACAGCGGCTAGGGTGCAAGAAAGTAAATACGGCCATGTACTGATAATCCCCAAGTGCAGGGAATCATCGTAGCAATTTCCAAAGGTGGAAGTGATAAGTATGGAGTGTCGAACCCACAAGGAGCTAAAGGTAAGATCAATATTCTCTCAAGCCCTACCTTCCACTAATACGACTCTACATACACCGAACGTTTGCTTCCAACTAGCAACGGGAAATAAAACTACGTTGTGGGTATGAAGAGGATAACTTTGTATGGTATCGGAGAGCTAAAACATAAAAGTCGGTGTTGTTATCATAAAGTTAGAATATATTACTAAATATTATAAATAGCGAGTGTGGAATAATGATGGATTGGTGTGCGGAATTGTCCTAGGCAATTGTTAATAAGACCGGTAGTCGTCATTGCAATTTCATATGAGGGAGAGGCATAAGCTAACTCGTACCAATCTATATCATCAATCAACCCAAAGACAAAGGATATCTACTCAAAACATCATAGGATGGCAACACATCATTGGATCATAATATGTGGCATAAAGCAACATGTTCAAGTAGGGAGCGGGGTGCGGGAGAGTGGACCGCGTAAAAGAGATGAGGATGGTGATGATGATGGTGATGTTGATGAAGACGGTCACCGAGGCGATGATTCCCCTCTTGATGGCACTCCGGTGCCACCAAGAGAGGAGGAGAGGTTCTCCCCCTTCTGCTTCCTCCTCCATGGCCTCCCCCTGGATGGGGAAAGGTTCTCCCTCTAGTTCTTGGCCTCCATGGCGACGATGGCCTCTCCGGGATACTCCTCCATGGCCACCGGTGATGATGTCCCCCTCAGGCAGGGTGCCGGAGGGCCTAGATTGATTTCTCATGGCTACAGAGGCTTGCAGCGGCGGAACTTCCGATCTAGGTTTCTTTCTGGAAGTTTGGGTATATATGAGAGGTGTTGGCGTCGAGAACAAGTGAGGGGGGTTTCCGGGCTATCCACGAGGCAGAGAGGCGCGCCCAGGGGGTGGGCGCGCCCCCCACCCTCGTGGGCAGCCCGGGACTCTTCTGGCCCAACTGTTTGACTCCGTGGCCTTCTTCTGGTCAAAAAATAAGCTCTGTCAAGTTTCAGGTCAATTGGACTCCATTGGTTTTCCTTTTCTGCGATACTCTAAAACAAGGAGAAAACAGAAACTGGCACTGGGCTCTAGGTTAATAGGTTAAGCCCAAAAACCATATAAATGCATATAAAACATCCAAGGTTGATAATATAATAGCATGAATACTTCATAAATTATAGATACGTTGGAGACGTATCAGCATCCCCAAGCTTAATTCCTGCTCGTCCTCGAGTAGGTAAATGATAAAAGAAATAATTTATGAAGTGTGAATGCTAGCAAGTGCACAAGTTTGACCGATGATAATTTCACTCACTTTTTCTAGCATCAATATATGTCATAACAGTAGCTCATCTTATAAAACTTTTCATGATCAAGTAACAAGCTATTCACATGTTAAAGTATAGATCATAAATTTCTTGAAAACTAACAAACAGTGCTCTTAGTCATCAAACAATTGCAATTCATCTTATTTTCAGGAAGGGTCTATGTCAGAGCTTTGATTCAGCAAACTCCACATACTCAACTATCATTTAATCTTTCACAATTGCTAACACTCACGTGATATTTATGGGTTCAAGGTTTTAATCGGACACAGAGAAAGATAGGGGCTTATAGTTTCGCCTCCCAACCTTTTACCTCAAGGGTAATGTTAACAATAATAGTTCATGATCACTTACATCCAATTGGATACATATATATGAGGATCTTTCCAACACAATGTGCTTGCCAAAGGATAAAATGTAAAAAGGAAAGGTGAAGATCACCATGACTCTTGCATAAGGTAGAAGATAAAAGTAAAAGATAGGCCCTTCGCAGAGGGAAGCAGAGGTTGTCATGCGATTTTAAGGTTGGATGCACAAAATCTTAATGCAAAAGAACGTCACTTTATATTGCCACTTGTGATAGGGACCTTTATTATGCAGTACGTCGCTTTTATTGCTTCCATATCACAAGATCGTATAAAGCTTATTTTCTCCACACTAATAGATCATACATATTTAGAAAGCAATTTTTATTGCATGTACCGATGACAACTTACTTGAAGGATCTTACTCAATCCATAGGTAGGCATGGTGGACTCTCATGGCAAAACTCATTTTAAGGGATGTTTGGAAGCACAAGTAGTATCTCTACTTGGTGCAAAGAATTTGGCTAGCATGAGAGGGAAAGGCAAGCTCAGCATGTTGGATGATCCATGACCATATACTTTATTTCGGGTATAAGAAAACATAACCCATTAAGTTGTCTTCCTTGTCCAACATCAACCTTTTACATGTCATATTTTAATGAGTGCTCACAATTACAAAAGATGTCCAAGATAGTATATTTATATGTGAAATCTCTCTTCCTTCAATATTCTTTCATGAATTGTTCAAGTGACCAATTCTACATTTACTAACTTTCAATGAGTTTACTACCTATACTTATTATGTGTGAAGTCATTAGTCCCCATGTTATAAGCATATGAAACATATATAAATTCAGATTTATGACATTCAATTCATTCAACCATTTACTCATAGGATATACGTGAAGCACATGAGTAAATAGTGAAGAACACTGAGTAGTCAAATAATTAACTAGCCATGGGAGGATTCTTTTTCATTCAATATTTCAGATCCAATGATTTTATTCAAACAGCAAGTAAAATTTAAAACACGCTCCAAGCAAAACACATATCATGTGACGAATAAAAATATAGCTTCGAGTAAGGTATACCGATAGTTTTGAAGACGAAAGAGGGGATGCCTTCCGGGGCATCCCCAAGCTTAGGCGCTTGAGTCTTCCTTGAATATTACCTTGGGGTGCCTTGGGCATCCCCAAGCTTAGGGTCTTTCAACTCCTTATTCTCCTCACATCGACATCTCACCCAAAGCTTGAAAACTTCAATCACACAAAACTTAACAAAACTTCGTGAGATAGGTTAGTATGATAAAGAGTAAACCATTCACTTTGGTACTGTCTAAGACAAGGTTCATAATTGTTCCCACACAATGTATACTGTATCATATCATTTCTACAATTTATATTGAGAAATATAAACCATAGAAACTAGAAAACAAGCGAACTATGCAATGAAAACAGAATCTGTCAGAAACAGAACAGTCTGCAATGATCTGAACAGCAACCATACTTATCCTACTCCAACAATTATGAAACAAATTGGTGGACGTGAGGAATTTGTCTATTAATCTTCTGAAAAAATAATCAACTCAAAATCACTCTTCTGTAAAAAAAATGGCAACTAATCTCGTGAGCGCAAAGTTTCTGTTTTTTACAGCAAGATCACATTAACTTTCACCCAAGTCTTCCCAAAGGTCTTACTTGGCACTTTATTGAAACAAAAGCTATAAAACATGATTACTACAGTAGCTTAATCATGTAAACACACGAAAACATTAAGGGTAAATATTGGGTTGTCTCCCAACAAGCGCTTTTAGCTAGGCATGATGATTTCAATGATGCTCACATAAAAGATAAGAATTGAAACATAAAGAGAGCATCATGAAGAATATGACTAGCACATTTGAATCTAACCCACTTCCTATGCCTAGGGATTTTGTGAGCACATACTTTATAGGAACAAGAATCAACTAGCATAGGAAGGCAAAACAAGTATAACTTCAAAACTTTAAGCACATAGAGAGGAAACTTGATATTATTGCAACTCCTACAAGCCTATATTCCTCCCTCATAATAATTTTCAGTAGCATCATGAATGAATTCAACAATATAACCATCACCTAAAGCATTCTTTTCATGATCTACAAGCATAGAGAATTTTCTACTCTCCACATAAGCAAAATTCTTTGCATTCGGAATAGTGGGATCACTAATTCCTAAAGTTGACACTCTTCCAAACCCACCTTAGATGATAGTATTATTCATACTCCAAAAGATATAAGTGAAGTTCATGGAGCATCCTATAATTAATATAGACTAACCAATATCCAAGCTCAAAATGTATAAGTGAAGCACACGAAGCATTCTATAAAACCATACTCAAAAGATTTAAGTGAAGCACAAAGAGCAATTCTATAAGATTGTACTTAAAAGAGATAAGTGAAGCACATAAAGTATTATATAAATAAATGAAAGGATATCTCATACTAGCATGGTTATTAAAGAAAAAGAAAAACACAAAGGACACAAATCATGTGAACAAAACAAAAACCGAGGTATACCGATAATTGTTGAAGAAGAAAGATGGGATGCCAACCGGGGCATCCCCAAGCTTAGATGCTTGAGTATCCTCTTAAATATTTACTTGGGGTGCCTTGAGCATCCCCAAGCTTGAACTCTTGCCGCTCTTTATGCTTCTCATATTGATAGCTCCTCGATCTTCGAACACTTCATCCACACAGAACTTTAACAAAAACTTTGTGAGATCCATTAGTATAACAAAGCAAATCACTGCGATAAGTACTGTTGCAAACCAATTCATTTTTTTTGCATTATAGCTACTGTAATATAACTTTTCCATGGCTTAATCCACTGATAGAAATCGATAGTTTCATCAAAACAAGCAAGCAATGCATCAAAAACAGAATCTGTCTTAAACAGGACAGTCTGTAGTAATCTGGAAGTTTAGCAAACTTCTGTAACTCCAAACATTATGAAATAAATTTGAAATTTTGAAAAATTTGTACAGAAGTAATGTGCAAAAAGTTTCAGACCCATTTGACCTTCCAGTAAAAATGTAAAATCACGCGCTTCAGCCAAAGTTTCTGTTTTTGTTCTGCACATAGTAAACAAGCAATCTAATCATCCTAAAACCAAAGCTTGGCACATTATTTTTATAATACAATGGATATACACAAGGGGATGATTATTTACAGAGAAACTTCCATGAAAAATTCTACATTGTTTCCGTGAGCATGAACACAAGTGCTCAAGGTCGACCCTCACTTCTTCAATGCATAACTTTCCAATCACTTCTCTTTTTGAAAAACTTTTTAGGCATGACAGGCAAATAATTTTTTTTGTCTTTTCATTCTTTTAAAAAAATTGTAAGTTTCACCCACAACTAAACAGAAACAAAAAGGAAAAACAAAATCTACTTAGTGAAGAAAGCAAACAAGCACACACGAGAATATCAACCCCACGCTATTGCTCCCCGGCAACGGCGCCAGAAAAGAGCTTGATAATCCCCAAGTGCAGGGAAACATCATAGAAATTTCCAAAGGTGGAAGTGATAAGTATGGAGTGTCGAACCCACAAGGAGCTAAAGGTAAGATCAATATTCTCTCAAGCCCTATCTGCCACTGATACGACTCTACGTACACCGAACGTTTGCTTCCAACTAGAAACGAGAAATAAAACTACGTTTTGGGTATGAAGAGGATAACTTTGTATGGTATCGGAGAGCTAAAACATAAAAGTAGGTGCTGTTATCATAAAGTTAGAATATATTACTAAATATTATAAATAGCGAGTGTGGAATAATGATGGATCGGTGTGCGGAATTGTCCTAGGCAATTGTTAACAAGACCGTAGTCGTCATTGCAATTTCATATGAGGGAGAGGCATAAGCTAACATACTTTCTCTACTTGGATCATATGCACTTATGATTGGAACTCTAGCAAGCATCCGCAACTACTAAAGATCATTAAGGTAAAACCCAACCATAGCATTAAAGCATCAAGTCCTCTTTATTCCCATACGCAACAACCCACTTACTCGGGTTTGTGTTTCAGTCACTCACCAACCCACTATAAGTGAATCATGAACGTATTGCTACACCCTACAGCGGGAATCCCTCACGCTTGTGCGACACGGAGGGCACCATAGGACAGCACCAAAATAAAACATACAACTCGTACCAATCTATATCATCAATCAACCCAAAGACAAAGGATATCTACTCAAAACATCATAGGATGGCAACACATCATTGGATCATAATATGTGGCATAAAGCACCATGTTCAAGTAGGGATTACAGCGGGGTGCGGGAGAGTGGACCGCGTAAAAGAGATGAGGATGGTGATGATGATGGTGATGTTGATGAAGACGATCACCGCGGCGATGATTCCCCTCTTGATGGCACTCCGGTGCCACCAAGAGAGAGGAGGAGAGGTTCTCCCCCTTGTGCTTCCTCCTCCATGGCCTCCCCCCTGGATGGGGAAAGGTTCTCCCTCTGGTCGTTGGCCTTCATGGCAATGATGGCCTCTCCAGGATACTCCTCCATGGCCACCGGTGATGATGGCCCCCTCCGGCAGGGTGTCGGAGAGGTCCTAGATTGATTTCTCGTGGCTACAGAGGCTTGCGGCGGCGGAACTTCCGATCTAGGTTTCTTTCTGGAAGTTTGGGTATATATGAGAGGTGTTGGCGTCGAGAACAAGTGAGTGGGGTCTCCAGGTTGTCCATGAGGCAGGGAGGCGCGCCCAGGGGGGTGGGCGCGCCCCCCACCCTCGTGGGCAGCCCGGGACTCTTTTGGCCCAACTCTTTGACTCCGTGGCCTTCTTCTGGTCCAAAAATAAGCTCTGTCAAGTTTCAGGTCAATTGGACTCCGTTTGGTTTTCCTTTTCTGCGATACTCGAAAACAAGGAGAAAACAAAAACTGGCACTGGGCTCTAGGTTAATAGGTTAGTCCCAAAAACCATATAAAATAGCATATAAATGCATATAAAACATCCAAGGTTGATAATATAATAGCATGAATACTTCGTAAATTATAGATACGTTGGAGACGTATCATGTACGTACATACGAGCGGGGTCTCGAACGCCTACTCGCGCGTACGTACGTCCAGGGCTCGTGTACATGGCTGGGTCGGAACGGAGAAACATCGTTGTCGTCGTGTTCATGGGGAGCCAACCGACTGGGTCGGAATGGAATGCGTCGTCGTGTTCATGGGGAGCCAACCGACTGGGTCGGAACGGAATGCGTCGTCGTGTTCATCGGGAGGGCTTGGATGGAACAGCCGGTGGAAATGAGGCCTGGCGTACCGCAGAACGGAGGAAAAGGCCTTATGTTCGATCGGCCACGTTCGAAATGGAATCCTGTTCATCGGGAGGGGTCTGGCATACCGCAAAACGGAGGAAACGGACCTCCTACGGTCGAAACGGGGGTCCTGTTGATCGGGAGGGGTGTGGGTACCGCAAAACGAAGGAAACGGACTTGTGTTGGAGCGCTACGGTCAAAACGGGGGTCCTGTTCATCGGGAGGGGTGTGGCGTACCACAAAACGGGACTCCACGGGATACTGTTCATCTCCACCGTCGAGCACCTCCAGCCTCCACGGGCTACTGTTCATCCACCGTCGACCTCCTCCAGCCTCCACCTGCGACTGTTCATCCACGGGCTCTTGTTCATCCAGCCTCCACCGCGCGCTACTCCACCGGCTACTGTTCAACCAGCCCTCTCCATGGGCTCCTGTTCAACCACCCCTCCACGGGCTACTGTTCATCCAGCCCTCCACCGTCTACTGTTCATCCAGCCCTCCACGGGGTGGTCCTATTCATCCAGCCCTCCATGGGGTCCTATGAATCCAGCCCCAACTGGCTCGATCGATCGGGGTCCTATTCATCCATAGGCAACACCACGGGGTCCTGTTCATCCACCCCCACCGGGA
Source organism: Triticum aestivum (assembly GCF_018294505.1). NCBI lineage: Eukaryota > Viridiplantae > Streptophyta > Magnoliopsida > Poales > Poaceae > Triticum > Triticum aestivum. The sequence goes on from NC_057796.1 coordinate 446,206,174, forward strand.
ACTGTTCATCCAAACCGCCCAGCAACACTCACTGTTCATCCAGAGGCAGCATCGATCGGCTTCAGTTAGCAGCAGTAGCGAAGGAATCGCTCGATCAGGTTCAGTTAACAGCCATCGATCGAACGCTCGGGTTCAGTAACGCGTAGCCTGTAGTGCAATCGCTTGGATTCAGTTAGAGCCCAACGCCTCGCTCGGGTTCAGTTAGAGCCCAACGCCTCGCACCCACGCGCGTGCGTGTACGAGAGAATCGCGCATCGCTCGGCCCCGACCACCCACCGTAACCGAGAACACCCCGATATTTTCCTCGCCCTCGCTTCTACCACGGTTTTTTCCGTCATGGACGACCCAAAGAATGTCATGCAGCTGCGTCTCCGGCCCGCCCAGGACGAAAAGCCCATTTTCTGTCATGATTTTTTGTCATAGAAGTAGGAGCCCACCACATCTATGATGATACCGGGTTTTGTCACAATTATCGTCATAGAAGTGTCATAAGTATGATAGAAAAAAATCGTTCGGCCCAAAATGTCACGGATGTGTCTTTTTTTTGTAGTGTAAGTTTCCGGTTAATACAATTCTAGCATGAATAATAAAAATTTATCATGATATAAGGAAATATAAATAGCAACTTTATTATTGCCTCTAGGGCATATTTCCTTCAGTCTCCCACTTGCACTAGAGTCAATAATCTAGATTACATAGTAATGATTCTAACACCCATGGAGTCTTGGTGTTGATCATGTTTTGCTCGTGAGAGAGGTTTAGTCAATGGGTCTGCAACATTTAGGTCCGTATGTATCTTGCAAATCTCTATGTCTCCCTCATTGACTGATCGCGGATGGAATTGAAGCGTCTCCTGATGTGCTTGGTTCTCTTGTGAAATCTGGATTCCATTGCCAAGGCAATTGCACCAGTATTGTCACAAAAGATTTTCAATGGACCTGATGCACTAGATATGACACCTAGATCGGATATGAAGTCCTTCATCCAGACTCCTTCATTTGCTGCTTCCAAAGCAGCTATGTACTCCGCTTCACACGTAGATTCTGCCAGGACGCTTTGCTTAGAACTGCACCAACTTACAGCTCCACCATTCAATATAAATACGTATCCGGTTTGTGACTTAAAGTCATCCGGATCAGTGTCAAGGCTTGCAACGACGTAACCATTTACGACGAGCTCTTTGTCACCTCCATAAATGAGAAACATATCCTTAGTCCTTTTCAGGTATTTCAGGATGTTCTTGACCGCTGTCCAGTAATCCACTCCTGAATTACTTTGGTACCTCCCTGCTAAACTAATAGCAAGGCACACATCAGGTATGGTACACAACATTGCATACATGATAGAACCTATGGCTGAAGCATAGGGAATGACTTTCATTTTCTCTCTATCTTCTGTAGTGGTCGGGCATTGAGTCTGACTCAACTTCACACCTTGTAACACAGGCAAGAACCCATTCTTTGCTTGATCCATTTTGAACTTCTTCAAAACTTTATCAAGGTATGTGCTTTGTGAAAGTCCAATTAAGCGTCTTGATCTATCTCTATAGATCTTGATGCCCAATATATAAGCAGCTTCACCGAGGTCTTTCATTGAAAAACTCTTATTCAAGTATCCTTTTATGCTATCCAGAAATTCTATATCATTTCCAATCAACAATATGCCATCCACATATAATATTAGAAATTCTACAGAGCTCCCACTCACTTTCTTGTAAATACAGGCTTCTCCAAAAGTCTGTATAAAACCATATGCTTTGATCACACTATCAAAACGTTTATTCCAACTCCGAGATGCTTGCACCGGTCCATAAATGGATCGCTGGAGCTTGCACACTTTGTTAGCATCCTTTGCATTGATAGAACCTTCGGGTTGCATCATATACAACTCTTCTTCCAGAAATCCATTCAGGAATGCAGTCTTTACATCCATTTGCCAAATTTCATAATCATAAAATGCAGCAATTGCTAACATGATTCGGACGGACTTAAGCATCGCTACGGGTGAGAATGTCTCATCGTAGTCAACTCCTTTAACTTGTCGAAAACCTTTCGCAACAAGTCAAGCTTTGTATACCGTAACATTACCGTCAGCGTCGGTCTTCTTCTTGAAGATCCATTTATTCTCCATGGCTTGCCGATCATCGGGCAAGTCAACCAAAGTCCACACTTTGTTCTCATACATGGACCATATCTCAGATTTCATGGCCTCAAGCCATTTCGCGGAATCTGGGCTCATCATCGCTTCCTCATAGTTCGTAGGTTCGTCATGGTCAAGTAACATGACCTCTAGAACTGGATTACCCTACCACTCTGGTGCGGATCTTACTCTGGTTAACCTACGAGGTTCAGTAGTAACTTGATCTGAATTTATATGATCATCATCATTAGCTTCCTCACTAATTGGTGTAGTAGTCACAAGAATGGATTTCTGTGATGAACTACTTTCCAATAAGGGAGCAGGTACAGTTACCTCATCAAGTTCTACTTTCCTCCTACTGACTTCTTTCGAGAGAAACTCCTTCTCTAGAAAGAATCCATTTTTAGCAACGAATATCTTGCCTTCGGATCTGTGATAGAAGGTGTACCCAATAGTCTCCTTTGGGTATCCTATGAATACACATTTCTCCGATTTGGGCTCGAGCTTATCAGGTTGAAGCTTTCTACATAAGCATCACAGCCCCAAACTTTAAGGCCAACTCCACCGCGCGACCCCAAACGGACGTCCGTTTTGCCCGGAATCTGTCTGTTTGGGTAGGGCAATGGGGTCGTGTTTGGGCGTGTCCTGGGATGCGGTGGCCGTGCGCCCAGCGCGCGGTCACATCCGTTTGCCCCATTTTGTCCGCCTCCATTTTGAAAAAGAGCAACATTTCAAATGCCAAGCCTAGTTCATGGCCAGCGGCCCTGGTTCACACCGGCAACAGAGCTAGCGGCCTGCACGTCCATCGCTGGCAACACAGCCAGCCTCCAAAATGAATATTTTTCCTCGCCGGCAACACAGCCAGCGGCCGGCAACACATCCGGTCTCCAAAATGAATGTTTTTCTCGCCGGCACACAGCCAGCGGCCCAGCGGGCGAGCGGCACCCATGCCAGCCTCCAAAAAGAACGGCCACGGCCAATCGAACGACCTAGTTCAGGCCGTCGGCGTCGAGCATCTCCTTCTGCCTGGCCTCGAACCAGGCCCTCGTCTTGTCGCTCATCTTGGACAAGTCCACGCTCATGATCGCAAGGGCCACCTCCTTTTCTTTGGTTGCGGCATTGGTGGCCTCGATGTCGAGCTGCCTCTGCCTGGCCTTGACATTGGCGGCCTCAATGTCGAGCTGCCTTTGTCGGGACGCCTCCTCCATGTCGATCTTCCTCCTCTTGGCTGCCTCCTCCATCTCAAGCTTCTTCCCTTGAAGCTCTAGGTATTGCTTCATTTGCTCGTCCTTGCTTTGCTGCTTCTTCTCGTCCCTCATATCCTTTTCAGACATCATGCCATGCAAAGTGTCATGCAAGGCCATGGATGAGGCATCACGTATGTCGTCCACCTTGGAGTTGGTCTTGCCCCTCGGCCTCTTCAACGCCTCGCCATCTCCACCTCCGGCGTACTTGGCTGTCTTCTTGCCTCTCTTTCTTTGAAGTTCACGGTATTGATCCTTGAACTTGGGGCAATTGTTGATGATCGTCCAACAATGCGAAAAAGTGAATGGCTTGTCATTGTGTCGGGCCTTGAATGCTTCCAAAGATTGAAATGCCTACACCACATGATCAACAACAATTGAACATGCAAACATATACAAGGCCGAAGTCTCACATGGCCGTAGCAAGGAAAAGGGCTAGGATAAGGAGAGCATACCATGTCCCCAACGCCGAGACCACTCACGGGCCGTGCTTCAACGCTCTCAAATGTGGCGCAATACTTGTTACACTCTTGTTGGATGAACAACCACCTCTTTTGAATCGAGGTGATGCCACGGTTGCTTGTAATTTGGTAGGGCTCAAACATCTTCCTTTCATGAAAAGTTTTGTGGACTCTCGTCCAAAAAACAAGGCCCTTTTGTTGTGCGCCGGTCTTCAGATCTTGGCTAATCTCCATCCAACATTGGAAAATCAACTTGTCCTCATCTTGTGTATATGAACCCGTGCGAATGCTCTTCCTCCTCTTTTGTGCTTCAGCTCGGTGACGTCCCACGAACTTTAGATCCAGCTGAGTGTCGAGGGAGAGCTTCGTCAGCACGACGGCGTGATGACGGTGATGATGAAGTTACCGACGCAGGGCGTCGCCTAAGCACTACAACGATATGACCGAGGTGGAAATCTGTGGACGGGGGCATCGTACACGGCTAAACAATCAACTTGTGTGTTCTAGGGTGCCTCCCTCCCCACGTATATAAAGGAGGGAGGGGGAGGCCGGCCGGCCCTCCTTGGCATGCACCCAAGAGGGGAATCCTACTAGGACTCCAAGTCCTAGTAGGTTTCCACCAAATGGGAGAGAGGGAGAATGAAGGAGAGGGAGAGGGGGGAAAGGAAAAGGGGGGCGCCGCCCCCTTCCTTGTCCTATTCGGACTCAAGGGGGAGGGGCCGCGCGGCCTGCCCTGGCCACCCCTCTCTCTCCACTAAGGCCCATCGAAGCCCATTAGTTCCCCCGGGGGTTCCGATAACCCTCCGGCACTCCGGTTTTATCTGAAACCTCCTGGAACCCTTTCGGTGTCCGAACATAGCCGTCCAATATATCACTCTTTATGTCTCGACCATTTTGAGACTCCTCGTCATGTCCGTGATCACATCCGGGACCCCGAACTACATTCGGTACATCAAAACACCTAAACTCATAATACCGATCGTCACCGAATGTTAAGCGTGCGGACCCTACGGGTTCGAGAACTATGTAGACATGACCGAGACTCGTCTTCGGTCAATAACCAATAGCGGAACCTGGGTGCTCATATTGGTTCCTACATATTCTACGAAGATCTTTATCGTTCAAACCGCATAACAACATACGTTGTTCCCTTTGTCATTGGTATGTTACTTTCCCGAGATTCGATCGTCGGTATCTCAATACCTAGTTCAATCTCGTTACCGGAAAGTCTCTTTACTCGTTCCGTAATGCATCATCCCGCAACTAACTCCTTAGTCACATTGCTTGCCAGGCTTATAGTGATGTGCATTACCGAGAGGGCCCAGAGATACCTCTCCGATACTTGGAGTGATAAATCCTAATCTCGATCTATGCCAACTCAACAAACACCATCGGAGACACCTTTAGAGCATCTTTATAATCACCCAGTTACGTTGTGACGTTTGATAGCACACTAAGTGTTCCTCCGGTATTCGGGAGTTGCATAATCTCATAGTCATAGGAACATGTATAAGTCATGATGAAAGCAATAGCAACAAACTAAACGATCATCGTGCTAAGCTAACGGATGGGTCAAGTCAATCACATCATTCTCTAATGATGTGATCCCGTTAATCAAATGACAACTCATGTCTATGGCTAGGAAACTTAACCATCTTTGATTCAACGAGCTAGTCAAGTAGAGGCAGGCATACTAGTGACACTCTGTTTGTCTATGTATTCACACATGTACTATACAATTCTGGCATGAATAATAAACAGTTATCATGATATAAGGAAATATAAATAACAACTTTATTATTGCCTCTAGGGCATTTTCCTTCATGCGAACCATGCCTCATGGGCAAGATGACTAAGACTCCATTCTCCGGAACAATGGAGCGAGCAACAGACTTGTTGGAAATAATACATACTGATGTATGGGTCCGATGAGTGTTGATGCTCGTGGCGGGTGTCGGTGTCAAAACCGGCAGATCTCGGGTAGGGGGTCCCGAGCTGTGTGTCATGGATCGATGGGTAACAGGAGATAGGGGACACGATGTTTACCCAGGTTCAGGCCCTCTTAATGGAGGTAATACCCTACTTCCTGCTTTATTGATCTTGATGAATATAGAGATTATAAGAGTTGATCTGCCCCGAGATCATATGTTGTGGTCTAAACCCTAGGGGTATGATGATTAATGTCATAATAATCTATCGACTAGCCTGGCCTTGGCTTAAATAATGCACCAGAGGCCTAGGATAACAAGAGTCCTAGCCGAATACGTTGGTGGAGAGGAGTCCTTGTCTTGATCACCAAGTCTTGTGGAATACTCCTTGTATGCAGCATGGGCTGCCCGAAGCGGCCCATGAGTGAACCACCATGGGGGTCCTCGGCCCGATCCACCTAGTCGGGAGACGATGTGATGAGTACCCCCTAGTCCAGGACACCGTCAGCGGGTATCGTTATTTTCTTACCCTCATAGATGATTTGATCAGATATGGGTATATCTACTTGATGAAACATAAGTTTGAAACATTTGAAAAGTTCAAAGAATTTCAGAGTGAAGTGGAAAATCATCGTAACAAGAAAATAAAGTTTCTACGATCTGATTGTGGAGGAGAATTACGAGTTTGGTATTCATTTGAAACAATGTGGAATAGTTTCGCAACTCACGCCACCCGGAACACCACAGCGTAATGGTGTGTTCGAATGTCGTAATCGTATTTTATTAGATATGGCGCGATCTATGATGTCTCTTACTGATTTACCGCTATCGTTTTGGGGTTATGCTTTTGAGACGGCTGCATTCACGTTAAATAGGGCACCATCTAAATCCGTTGAGACGACACCTTATGAACTATGGTTTGGCAAGAAACCCAAGTTGTCGTTTCTTAAAGTTTGGGGCTGCGATGCTTATGTGAAAAAGCTTCAACCTGATAAGCTCGAACCCAAATCGGAGAAATGTGTCTTCATAGGATACCAAAGGAGACTGCTGGGTACACCTTCTATCACAGATCCGAAGGCAAGATATTCGTTGCTAAGAATGGATCCTTTCTAGAGAAGGAGTTTCTCTCGAAAGAAGTGAGTGGGAGGAAAGTAGAACTTGATGAGGTAACTGTACCTGCTCCCTTATTGGAAAGTAGTTCATTACAGAAATCAGTTCCAGTGATTCCTACACCAGTAAGTGAGGAAGCTAATGATGATGATCATGAAACTTCTAATCAAGTTACTACGAAACATCGTAGGTCAACCATAGTAAGATCCACACCAGAGTGGTATGGTAATCTTGTTCTGGAGGTCATGTTACTTGACAATGACGAACCTACGAACTATGAGGAAGCGATGATGAGCCCAGATTCCACAAAATGGCTTGAGGCCATGAAATCTGAGATGGGATCCATGTATGAGAACAAAGTGTGGACTTTGGTTGACTTGCTCGATGATCGGCAAGCCATAGAGAATAAGTGGATCTTCAAGAAGAAGACTGACGCTGACGGTAATGTTACTGTCTACAAAGCTCGACTTGTTGCGGAAGGGTTTCGACAAGTTCAAGGAGTTGACTACGATGAGATCTTCTCACCCGTAGCGATGATTAAGTCCGTCCGAATCATGTTAGCAATTGCCGCATTTTATGATTATGAAATTTCACAAATGGATGTCAAAATTGCATTCCTTAATGGATATCTTAAAGAAGAGTTGTATATGATGCAACCAGAAGGTTTTGTCGATCCAAAAGGTGCTAACAAAGTGTGTAAGCTCCAGTGATCCATTTATGGACTGGTGCAAGCATCTCGGAGTTGGAATATACGCTTTGATAGTGTGATCAAAGCATATGGTTTTATACAGACTTTTGGAGAAGCCTGTATTTACAAGAAAGTGAGTGGGAGCTCTGTAGCATTTCTGATATTATATGTGGATGACATATGACTGATTGGAAATGATATAGAATTTCTGGATAGCATAAAAGGATACTTGAATAATAATTTTTCAATGAAAGACCTCGGTGAAGCTGCTTATATATTAGGCATCAAGATCTATAGAGATAGATCAAGGCGCTTAATTGGACTTTCACAAAGCAAATACCTTGATAAAGTTTTGAAGAAGTTCAAAATGGATCAAGCAAAGAAAGGGTTCTTGCCTGTGTTACAAGGTGTGAAGTTGAGTCAGACTCAATGCCCGACCACTGCAGAAGATAGAGAGAAAATTAAAGTCATTCCCTATGCTTCAGCCATAGGTTCCATCATGTATATATGCAATGTTGTGTACCAGACCTGATGTGTGCCTTGCTATTAGTTTAGCGGGTAGGTACCAAAGTAATCCAGGAGTGGATCACTGGACAGTGGTCAAGAACATCCTGAAATACCTGAAAAGGACTAAGGATATGTTTCTCGTTTATGGAGGTGACAAAGAGCTCGTCGTAAACGGTTACGTCGATGCAAGATTTGACACTGATCCGGATGACTCTAAATCACAAACCGGATACGTATTTTTATTGAATGGTGGAGCTGTCAGTTGGTGCAGTTCCAAGCAGAGCGTCGTGGCGGGATCTACGTGTGAAGCGGAGTACATAGTTGCTTAGGAAGCAGCAAATGAAGGAGTCTGGATGAAGGAGTTCATATCTGATCTAGCTGTCATACCTAGTGCATTGGGTCCAATGAAAATCTTTTGTGACAATACTAGTGCAATTAACTTGGCAAAGGAATCTAGATTTCACAAGAGAACCAAGCACATCAAGAGACGCTTCAATTCCATCAGCGATCAAGTCAAGGAGGGAGACATAGAGATTTGCAAGATACATACAGATCAGAATGTTGCAGACCCGTTGACTAAGCCTCTCTCACGAGCAAAACATGATCAGCATCAAGACTCCATGGGTGTTAGAATCATTACTATGTAATCTAGATTATTGACTCTAGTGCAAGTGGGAGACTGAAGGAAATATGCCCTAGAGGCAATAATAAAGTTGTTATTTATATTTCCTTATATCATGACAAATGTTTATTATTCATGCTAGAATTGTATTAACCGGAAACTTAGTACATGTGTGAATACATAGACAAAATGAGTGTCACTAGTATGTCTCTACTTGACTAGCTCGTTAATCAAAGATGGTTAAGTTTCCTAGCCATGGACATGAGTTGTCATTTGATTAACGGGATCACATCATTAGGGAATGATGTGATTGACTTGACCCATCCGTTAGCTTAGCACGATGATCGTTTAGTTTGTTGCTATTGCTTTCTTCATAACTTATACATGTTCCTATGACTATGAGATTATGCAACTCCCGAATACCGTAGGAACACTTAGTGTGCTATCAAACGTCACAACGTAACTGGGTGATTATAAACATGCTCTACAGGTGTCTCCGATGGTGTTTGTTGAGTTGGCACAGATAGAGATTAGGATTTGTCACTCCGATTGTCAGAGAGGTATCTCTGGGCCCTCTCGGTAATGCACATCACTATAAGCCTTGCAAGCAATGTAATTAATGAGTTAGTTACGGGATGATGCATTACGGAACGAGTAAAGAGACTTCCCGGTAACGAGATTGAACTAGGTATTGAGATACCGATGATCGAATCTCGGGCAAGTAACATACCAATGACAAAGGGAACAACGTATGTTGTTATGCGGTTTGACCGATAAAGATCTTCGTAGAATATGTAGGAACCAATATGAGCATCCAGGTTCCGCTGTTGGTTATTGACCAGAGATGAGTCTCGGTCATGTCTACATAGTTCTCGAACCCGTAGGGTCCGCATGCTTAACGTTCGATGACGATCGGAATTATGAGTTTATGTGTTTTGATGTACCGAAGATTGTTCGGGGTCCCGGATGTTATCATGGACATGATGAGGAGTCTCGAAATGGTCGAGACATAAAGATCGATATATTGGAAGGCTATGTTTGGACATCAGAATGGTTCCGGGTGAGTTCGGGCATTTACCGGAGTACCAGGGGGT